>NW_015374537.1:1874-101619 GCF_001272555.1 Dufourea novaeangliae | reverse complement strand
TTATTGTTATTTTCAATGAAAGGAGATTAATCTACGTTCTTTCAGCTACAAATCGAGTACTTTATCTAGACAAAAACTATCCGTATAACGGTGTAACAGCTGTCTAAAGTGAACTAACCAGGGTACGTATGACGAGATACAGTGTCAACCGTTGCAAATAAATGTGATTTTAACAATGTTCTTGTAATTACTGGTTCCCAGCCGTTAGAGAGTATTATTCTACGTTCTCGGATTAACCACTAAATGGAATTCACATGTTTGTGGAATACATAACACTTTTACTACGAGATGTTTATTACTTATCACGGTATTTGCGGTTTCCGTGGAAATCTCTGGAATCAGATAGTTAAATTAATTTATTAATGTATAAATTTAATTGATCGAAACGGTGGTATTAAAGACCATATAGACTTACTGTCAAGAATATATTTAATGCCAAAACCAATCTAAATTTGTAGCATTGACAATTGTTCCATTGTGTTTTGTAATTAGATATGAATTTAATCTTCTAATGTACACCTTTCGAAGTCCTATATCTTGTAACTTCCTGTAGTTATCTGTTAACACATCGTCTCCATTGAAAAGTGATCTAAACTTGTTCAACTGCAAGTATGTAATGTTTTTATGGTGGATCACAAGATTTCAATAAATAATGTGTATTGTTTATGAATTATTAAAAAACTACCTGAACTAAGGATATTGGCACAGGAGCTGAAAATATTATCCATGTTACTACTTCATTGCATGGAGGAGTAGTTAATGAACCTTTGTAAGTATAAAATATATCTGTATTATGAGGTAGTAAAGAGGCTAATGTTATAGGTATGTTTAGTTTTGTTCCTTTGTTCAACCACTGGACATCTATTATATCATTCAAAATAGGATATAAAAATCTGTTGTCTTCTTCCTGCAACTAATCACAATTTCTGCTATGTAGCCTGTGTAACAAGAACTTGTCAACATTTTATGGAAATGTCATATATTAACAACTACTTACTTGAAAAAAGATACCTAAAACTACAAGACCATCTTCATAGTTTAATGCATCAGATAAATTCAAGTATGCCTTATTTCTGTGAACTATATGCATCTCCATCGGGTATCTGAAAAACAAACACGATAGAGCGAGATAAATAAAGAGTAAAAACAGGATGCATTTTGTATAGTGTACCTAACACCGTTTAAAATGTGTTCAGATCCTCTGTTATTTTTTGCACCCCAATGAAAATGCAAATGATCTACTTCATACTCTTGGTTTACAGGAAGTGCAGCACCAAATACACATGGCAGATGTTTGTTACTTGGATTACTTTCTATGCTCATTGTAACTGAAATATGTAAATGATTTAGAGTTACATTGTACGGGACATTCGAATTCTTACATTAAAAATACTTATTTAACAATTGAATTGCATTACCTGAATGTCCATTGTTCCTTAATTGTAATTTACCTGGAAGATAATTGTGATATCCAATTATTTCCAAGGCTGGTAAAGGAACAGCAATTGATTTGAACGATGATATTGTTATTGGAGATTGCAGTTTTCCACCACACAACTTGAATTTTTCAATCCACATATGTTGATCTAAAATATACATATAAGTATAAGTACTCTAAAGGAAGATACGTTTGTAGGTATACTACAATGTTACATACCCTTTCTACTGTATCCAAAGTATCCCTGAACAAATGATACTATTTATATAGGAAGATGTTACTAAAATTAGTATCCTTTAAAGTTTATTCGTCGAACACAAATATTTAAAGAGTCATTATTAAACTTACTGGTTGTCAATAAACATATCATAAGCTTGATAATGTACATTCTAAACTATTTAAATGGTGTTTCAACGGAATAACGAAGCTCGACTCACGGGACACTTTTTGTACAGATCCAAGAATCGTACTGAGTTATTTCTATCATCTTCAGACTGTTTCATTTACAAATTACATTTTCTATTATCACCATCAATGCACCGTTTCTTGCGTAAACACGTACCGCGTGTTTCTTCTCAATTAAGACCATAGTAATACCATATTCACACTATGCACAACACTTGTCATACATATGTCATTCAATAGTTAATTGAATTCAAGTGACTGTAATGCGTTCCTATTATGTTCCTTAATGAATTCTGTAAGATATTTATTTTCTAACAGTCTCACCTATTTTTTCGTGGTACGACTTCAAAATAAAACGAATATGCATGTATATTATAATAGAGACACGATAACAATTTATTTACATACATACATACATACATACAGATCGTTTTATCATGACTTTAATACATTGAGCCATTGAATTGGTGAACAGTTTTGCCTAATGACCATAATAATTCAAACAAACAACCACGTAAACCCTTTTTAATTGTAGAATTTGAATCGAAATATTGGTAATTTCGGTGAAATTAATGCCTAACATTGTCTCTTATGTCTTCTCAGTTTGTTAGAAATACAAGTTTTGTGCAATTTTACACGCACGCACATATAATACATACAGCACATACACACATTGTAGAAATGAAAAAATATATATCACAGACTGATAGCGATACTCAACTATTATTCACTGTGTGATGTTTCTTATTAACATTAGATTATTTATATTTACTGTGCACATCCACGTGCATGTCATAAAACTTCTATACAAGTATATATATATATATATATATACACATATGTATATGATATTTTAACCGTTTAGAGTTTAGAGGAACATACAAGCTTAAGGCGAATGAATTTTGCAATATAAAAATATTATACACGATTATTACTCGTAACGATCTGCATTTAAAACTACCTTCTATTGGATACTGAGATTTAGCATAAAGAAACAAAAGTTGTTTATGTATAAGTTCTATTTTAATATGAAATCGGTAAATAAAAAAATTAGAATCATCAAGCGGAAACATGAAGCGTTCGCGACCGATTAAAATTTTACCATTAATAGCATCATTTAAAATTTCGTATGTATTAAGGCCTGAGATGTACCTACATTAGAATAAAGTAGAATAAAAAACCAAACGAGGCAATTCATTGAATATACACATAGTAAGACAATTGATTTTGTAGATCTGCATTATTTGTTGTCTTTCATGACATATCACTTCTTGCCTTATACATATGTACATTCTCGTTGTTTAACATATTAGAAACTTGATCGATTAACGAAGTGCATTCGTTTGATGGTGACTTGGTGTACTTAATTCGACTAGAATCACGTGTATTGGAAACGGTTTCATGCGCCGTCTGTTCTGTCCTGCGTCTTACAGGTTGTAATTTGCAGAGGAATCGAGAACAATTCTTCCCACGGTAATTGTACAGAATTAATAACTGTTTCGGCAGCACTTACAGAAACAAAATTTAGAACCCACGATTCGTCCTGTTCCGCAACTTCGTCTAAAAAGTTCAGAGTCAACGACGAGCTATAATGTTCCTGGAAAAGTTGTGCATGAGAATAGAATCGTTTACTCTGAAAGCACCGATCACTGCAAAATGATTACATTAATAAGAGATTTATGCTACTCACTACTCCAATTAAATTGCTCATGGCTTGTTCCTTTATTACGTATGGTACTTCTTTATTGCCTGGTAAAAGCCATTGCATGTTGCATATCGCTAAAACGGATGCAGTTACGATTAAACTGGACAGTTTCTCTTGCACTTCAACGTCTCGATACTTCAATAAGCCAGAAGAAAACAGTGCTAGCAATCTGATAGCATCACCGTCTTGATGATTCTTGCAATTTTTTAGTAAGCGATGCATCAATGCGGTGCAGTGCTCTGGTACTGTGAATTCGACTTCGTAACTAGGCGGTAAAGATAAATCTACAAATAAACATTTACTTGAGAACAGCTACAATCGGTATACATATAATCGTACGTAAATTGTTATGCATTTTTTTTCCTTTCTTTACCGGTAATGTAAAACAGAAAATTAGACGTTCTTTGAAAATCTTGCAGGATGCATAAAAATGTAATCGTGGTGGACTGTAGTTCATCGTTTACTTTGTTTGGCTGTTCCAACTCGATCACAACACCCTGCTTGAATGGCAATGATGCAAACGATCTTAGTCTGTCTATTGTCCAACTGATTTCCTTGTGTAGCCAACGTTGTGGATCTTCTCTAAGATTTCAATAGAAAAAAATCTAGTACAATATAATCTTCAAGTAACTTCTTTAACTATAATTACAACAAAACTGTCGGTTTTACCCTTCCAAACCATCGATTTTAAGAACATAAACTTTTGATGTGGACAAAACCAGACAACCAGAAAATGTATCTTTCGAATTCTGCATAAGAATGTCCGCCTAGAAGTCACCGGATAAGTTCAGAAGATTTATTTCAAATATTTCACTAATCATTAAACAATAAATAAAGTGTATATCGTTGTTTTATTACCCTAAGGAGAAAAATAAGTTCTTCGTTTTCATGTTCAAATATATTCAAGATAATATGTAACTTTACTCTATGATCTATAGTGCTGAAATCTGTGTAAGAATACTGAATATTATTGTCCAAGAAATGCGACGTATCTTTCGCTTTCAACGTTAATGGTTTGTTACTCCCAACTTTTATACTTTGAAGTAAACCTACGAGTTTCAATATTTAGTAGCATCACGGTATCGATCAATCTTGTACGAGATTGTAGTACTGTAACATATTGTAACGTCACCTACCACCTAGCATAGAAGTTAAACTTGTTACAGGTGCGAATTTGATCTCTTTGTCGTTATTACTGTTAAGGGATTTCTCATCTGCATTAGTTTGTCTAATTATTTTATTTTCATACGCTGTACAAATACTATCTGTCAATGAACCTGTAATCGTAATATTATTAGCAATTATTAATTTCGAATCTTTGTTCGGCTAGTTACGATAAAAACGACGGCAAACCTGAAGAACTACTCTCGGTTAAACCGGCCATGACTGGTGCTGCATCTGGTATTGTTAGGAGAGATGGGGCAACAGCAGCAGTAGCACGTCTTTCTTCCGAAGATCGTTTTCTATGTGGTGTCAAATGAGATCTGCGATAATCACGAGACAATTAATGAAGCAACATTAATTGAGCAAGCATTTACTTTCATTGCACACTTGATAATTAAATTATAAAAGACATAGCCGACCTCGAGGCTTCATCCAGTACTTCAATGCTACTCTGACTTGGATTGCTAAGTATCTCTATGTCACTTTCATATTTTTTATTCAACGCATTCGTGGATGGTGTTGATTCTCTAGATTCTTCTAAACTTGTGGCAGAACCTATTAACAATAAAGCAGAGTATTTACAAATATGCTAATCAGCCCATCTACTACTGTTTATTACGTATCCATTTTTAACATAAGTTTAACTCGATGTTTATTACGTTTTTATTAGTGTACGTTTATTACACGAACAAAAACATGAACCTAAACTAACGATAGGGATCAATGGTAACTAAATCTAGATAGTGATGCAACTAATGTAATAGTTTGTGTTTTGTTTTATAATCATAAGGAAAGCTTGAGGAAACAGAATGATGCTGTAATAAATTATTGTAGCTGAAGCTTACAGCAGACTTGAGCTTGGGTGTGAGAGTCGGAGTGCACCAGAGAAATGGTGACGGATCTAGCTCCAACCTCCGTTCCACCTGCACCGGGATTAGTATGTTATTGTCCCAGTCAGTAATAAAATGCACATTAGCAGTATAATTAGTGCGTACACATTCAATAAGTAATTAAGAATTAATATATATTATTTCGATTACAAAACTAAACGGTACTACTGTTGTAAAATCTCAGTATATCGCAAATAAGAAAAGAAAAAAAAAACACGATTATATGATTAATATTTGCTACATAAACTATATTCGTGACTATACAGGATACAATTATTTTGTATTCAACTCGTTAAGAATTACAAGAAAACATTGCATATTAAAAGACTGGGTTACATTATCAAAAGAAACATTATGTTCATTCTCATATCGCTTACAATAACAAAACACATGCAAAAATCGAAATGAAACTTACCAATGCTAGAATAAGACTCAGAATGTTGTAATTTAGTCTTTGCTGTGTTCTCCGAATATTCGTCCTTAGATAATAAACGCTCCAACGAGCCTCCAGAAACATCACTTTCTACGTCCACTGTAGACAACTCGTCCGTTTCAATGACTAAAGTACTTTCACAAGTGGGACACTTCAGTTGCTTTGCTCCTGAAAAAAAAGCAATTGCATTATAATATTATAATCCTTTCACGATAGCCTGTTTGAAAATTTACCGGATATAGACGTACTTAATACAGTAACATATTCTGTATCCTGAGAGAAATGAGTTGAACATTTCATACATTTAAAAACTTTCAACGATATTGGCCGTTTTTTCATTCTTTCACCAACAGTTGTCACTATTTTCTGCAAAACAAATACGTAATACACTATTAATATGTATGTCGCGCATCTTCCTGTACACTCATGTTTAATCGCTTTATTACCTTTGCATCGTCTGGCTCTGTAAAATATCTCCTGTTCTGAAGAGTTTCCCGAGTTGTATCAAAAATTATATCTACGGTAACTGGTTCACTTCTACCCAGAACACACGATAACACAGAATTTATTGACCAACTGCACTTTAATTTTCCAGTGACCGAATCTCTCTCTTTAATGTCACTGTAGCAATTACAGAATAGACATTACACAAAGCAAAAAAGAAAAGAAAAGAAAAGAAAAAAAAACGTAGCTTCTTAAATATTCATACACTTACGCTGATGTTATTATCAAGAATAATTCTTCTAATTCGTCGTCATTTTTCTTCTTTTGAACTAAATACAAGTCTCCAGTTTCTAAATAGAAATAGACATAACTAAAATTTCTTTTATATATTGCAAGTTACTTTCTTCCAGATAGTATTGATTTTATACAATACCTTCTTCCAGATGGTACAGATCATAGTGTAGTTCAGATTGTACAAAAGTATTCGTTGTATCACTCAATGGTGTTTCCGATACGTTTTCCACGTTTAATTCTTTTCTACTACTGGTCTCATTATTTTCGTTCGTTGAACACGCGGAATTCTCTGCAGCATCAGCTTGAATATTTTCAATTGCATCAACTATAGAATCTTGAGTACTTGATACAGCACTTGTTCCATCTGGGGTCAACGAAGAATACGAGGAAGGTTGAAAACCCATAATATCCTGAACAATCGTTCCACCCAGACTGCTTAACCACTTATCTTCGCCAAACTGTTTTCTTAATGCCAAAATTTGTTTTTTTGTCTCCAAGTGATCTTTCGAAGTCTCTACATGAAATAGTATTTGTATGGATTTACAGTATAATGATTATTTCAAACGCATCGATCAAAAATACTTAGCTAAATAAAAACTATTAATACCAGTATTTATGTTTAAACATTTCTTTCCGTGATCATCTTCCGTGATAACAGCTTTCTTCACGTTTGACTTTTTCTTGTTTTTGGAATAACATTTTTCGAAACTATTCTCCGTCGACTTTTCCGCTCCGTCGAATTCATTCATAGTAGGCGCAGTAACAGACACGGACAAGCTACTAGAATTCAACGAATTCGATACCGAAGTAAGAAATTCATTCGATATAGATTGTTCAGATCGAGTTGTAAAGAGTCGGTTCTCTGTAATAACTTGCTTCTCTGATTTAGACAGGGGCAGATGGTCTAAAACAAACTAAATCATAAAATTTTATTCGCACTTTCACTACGCTCTGTAACAATAAGACATACATTGTACCTTCCTATGAATGTCTGATATATGTTCATGTTGTTGTGAACTCTACAATGTTCTTATTATTCTTAATATATATGTATATACCTTACCTTACTCAAGCTGAAACGCGGGCGCAAATATTTAATAGATACTAGACGGTGCTTCGGGTGATACGATAATGGATTGCCCTCTAATAATATCCATAATAAAGTGGACATTTTTTCCAGTACCCACAATGTCGAGTGTTCCATTAAACAATTGAAAGATAAATCTAATTCTTGCAAATATTCCAAATTTTGTAAACCTATGACAAAGAAGACAATTTATTGATGGTTGTGTTTATATTGGTTGTATTTTGTACAAAATAGAAAAATATTAACGACAGTAATCAGTTACCACTTAAATTTTCTATGTAATTGCTCTTCAAAACTAATACTTGTAAAGAATGAGATGCAGCCTTGTTGAATACAGGTATTGTGTCCAGCTTGTTGTATCCAAGATTGACATATTTTAAATTAGGTAAACAAGATAATTCGTCGGCAGATGTGATTAAGTTATGACTCAAGTCAATTATCTGTAACCAAGGTGCCAGTTCCAAGGATGCATCTAATCGTTCCAAAGCATTATGAGGCAATGCTAAATGTTTTAATGAACTCCAGAGAAATCCAATGCCAGCATCTCCACCACAACTCTCTGGGTACAAGTTAAACAAAAGTTTTCATTATCGGCGACATATTTATAATAAAGCATTCTATAAAATAATTCCTACATTACCTAATAATTGACTCACTGTACAAATTCCTTTCCTTCCAGCACTAATAACACTTTCAAGTTGACCTCTAACACTTTGCAGTCCTTTTACAGATTCGATGTTAATTTTCTTCAATTCCAAATACTTTAAATGCTTAAACTTTGTAATATCAACAGGGATTTTGGTATTATTTGTGCAACAAGTCACTTTTAGTCCGACTGTTTTCTGTACAAAATCATGTAAAAACTTCAAATGGCAAAATATATCAATCTCCGAACTGTTGCATACTTGAAACGAAGACTCTAAGTCTTCCGGTTTATCCACAATCGAGGAAAAAGCTTTATTTAAGTTGTAGAGCAATGTAGTGGATAAAGAGAGTTTGCTAGATGCGCTTAACACTTTATCCCCATTTTGACGCAAAAGTTTTCCAAGTTCCACTATTTCTTGCATGCTGGCTGCATCTTGAAAACTATTCATTTTTTATGCTATGTAATAAGTGATTGCAACAATGCTTAGAAATTAATCAAACTCAATTTCATAGTATCCTAGAAATAAATAAATATATTCTCACTTAGTTTCTGTAACTGAATGCAATGTATCTTCGTCATTTATTCTTTTACTTATAAATAATAAATATCATAAAAAAACTTACAAGAGTATCTGGCATTTCTTGGACCTCCACATTAATGTCCAAAAAAGAAAAGACACACTTATGTTACAAATGATGCAGGCAATATAGTTCCATATATGTATGTTATTTGATATAGACAATGCATGAAATACACCTTCCCAAAACTATCAACACCTATTATTTTAGTAGAATGTCATCCGTCATTATGCAATCCAGTAACCTTAATTTAAGTTATTTTTTCACTCTATCCCAGGCAATTCCTGAAACATACTGGTGTTTCCAAACGGATTGGCCATTACATTCCAAATCGTTATAATCTGTAAAATGGGGTCTCTATTAATGCGTAACGCAAAATATTAACAACACGTCAGAAATTATTTCAACGTAGGACCAGAAAAAATACAAATACGTTTCTGGTTACTTCAAGTGATAAATGGTTCTTCTTGTCTTCTTACTAATAGAAATGTGACGGATGATGATTCATACCTCGATAGAGAATCTTCAATAAATAACTGCTCGAAAATCTCTAAAACGGCTGAACAATGGTATAAATGACATACATTGTCACATACTTATTGTCTTTAATTTACATCATCATGCCAAATGGCCAAAACGTAAATATTGTCGAATCCGTTATTTCTAAATTCCGCACGGTGGAGGCACTTACTGGTGATTCCTAGCAATGTACATATATAATACGTATTACACATGTATTCACGAATTAGAGAACGTACGGTGTCCAAATACAATAACTACATCTGGTGGCAACAGTCTGTATTAAATGGCTAATAGCTTGAGCATTTTGCCGTAGCTAGCGACACCAATGACTTTCATGTCGTTTATTATAATCACAGATAAAAAATTAAGCAATAATGAAAAAATCACCACGACTGTCTATGCGTAGTAGAGATGGCGTGCAAAATCACTAACGGTGATTTATCACAGTGATCACCGAATCACGATCACGGTCGTGATTTAACTTCATTTACGACCGTAATTGCGATTTTTTTATCATGAGTGAATTTACTCACTGCGATCGTAAGTCCGTGATCTTTAAACAGAAAAACGTATTCAATATGATTTTACGATGAATTACATTACTATTTGTGTTGGTAAAAATCAATAGAAAAAACAGGAAATTCTAAAAGAATAATTTCCTAGGTAACATGTAGATTATAATTTATAATCATTAATTTATTCATTATTCTTCATTGTTTGTAATTATTCCTTCACTTTATAAGATATAACTCGAATTTTTGTTTTGATGTCGTTAATATAAAATATAAAAATTATGTGTCACGTGCAAAGAACTGTTAGGTTTCTCCACCAATCAGAAACGATCACGAGAAATCACGAATCACTGTGAAAAATCACCGTGATTGGGAACGCGAACGTGATCGAATCACGAGTGATTCACAAGTAGCAGTTCACGCCATCTCTAATGCGTACGGTTGAATCGATACCACCAAGGTATCGATGCTTATTCGGTATCGAAACAAAAGTATCGAGTAATGTACTCGTATTTACTTGTATCGATTCATCCTTATCTATGCGTCACATCGATTCTGTGAATTGAAGAAATAATTATTTTTACAAAAATTTATTAAATTTCAGTGTGTTTGGTTTTATACATGGTCTGATTGAAATTGTAAAGCACCAAACAGAATTTTATCTAATTCTCATCCTCGTGAATACTTATACCTATAAAAAATCTATACCTCAATATTAACTGTGGTCTATGGATTACACATCCATACAGCTACATACTGCATGTTTCTTGAATTTTCAATAACCTCGATTTTTGAATTCAATCGTAGATGGAATTATGTATCCAGGATTATCAATTTGCGACCAGTGGCGACACATTTTCCACAAGATGGACGGAGCTTCCGTAACTTTTATTCAGATTGATTCAGATTATCAAAATTGATCAAACTTGTATTCTATGCGCAATAAACACTGCAGAATCAATTTATAACTGATTGCATAGGAAAGATCTATAGTCTGGAAAATATTAATGGCTTTTCTGATACGTTAGTATTTTTATAGTAAAACAAACTTACGATTCTAAAGTTGCATATTACAAAACTGATAGCAGAGTGTTGAGAGTTAACACGATTCAAAAATGAGAGAAATTATTATTTTTGGCATATTCTTATTATTTTACGTGGAGATCGCTAATAATGCCAAATCGGGAAAGACGAAATCATGGAAGGACAAGGATATACGTGATATGACCGACGCAGATTTAGAGCATTTGTTAGACCAGTGGGAGGTATGTTTTCCCTTCACTTTCTTTAGTGACTAACCATACACGTTCGGTATGATTACTAACATGAACAGCTGAACACAAATGAATATACCCTATTCTTTTAGGAAAATGATGAGCCCTTAGAACCAGATGAATTACCAGAACATCTCAGACCAAGTCCAAAAATTGATATATCAAAGGTATACATCCGTTGAAATTCTGTTTGAAATAATTCAAAATTCTGGTCTTTATATCTATATTCTTGTTTATGTTACAAAGTTAGATATGTCAAATCCTGACAATGTACTCAAAATGACTAAGAGAGGTAAAGGTGTCATGATGTTTGTTGATACTAATGAAGACCTTTCAGCTGATGCAGCAGATGTTATAATGAAGATCTGGCAGACTAGCCTGCAGAATAATCATATTATTGCTGAGAGGTATTTTTTGTTTTCAAAGTTACTTTATATGCTAATTAAATTGTAAATTTGATACTACATCATAGAGTTTACAGGTATCCAACTGATCCAAAAAGATCAGTGTTCCTGTTTCGTGAAGGATCACAGGCAGTAGATGCAAAAAATTTTTTATTGCAACAACCAGAATTGTCTCATGTTATCCTTGAAGGACAAACCTATTACAGAGATCCAAGAAAACAGGTAAGTTAATAATATATGCTATATACTTGGATAAACAATTAAGCGAATAGAAGGAAATTAAAGGTATGGTTTCTTGCAGAGTGCAACCATGGAAAAACAGAAAAAAAATGATGAAAATATGGTAAATGAGAAAACAAAGAAAGTGGAGCTATAATATTATGTAATGTATGTTCTTCAAAGACTCCAAATATTTTGTTTATATATTTTTATAAATGTACATATTTACATAGAAGCCAACATGTATAGAATAATTTTTGATACGTTCTTTTCATTTATAAAATGAATTTACAATTACAATTTCTTGTACCAAGACTTTGTGTAAATTCTATTTTGTGTTCAATACTTTGTAGCAGTAAAAATGTGAGGAACATTGTCTAATATATTCAATAAATGATTCAATGTTAGTGGAAGAATTCTAGAAATCTAACAGTTAAGGAATTAAATAAGATATTATTTTCCATCATCCTATAATATTGCAACAACAAAAGAAACAACTATTGTCTTATTCCAATTGACTGTAACGAGGACAATTCAACATCGCTTCATTGTAAAATAGAAATTTATTCCCCATTATATTCGAACGAGATATATTTGAAGAATTATGTGTTAACAGTTCCATTTACGCCGATACTTTATTTATTTAACTTACATTAGATTCATTGGCAGGCGGACTTAACCGGGTGGATTATTCATAGTGTTTATTTGTCTTTGTAGTTCTTTCACTACAGTTGCAAGTGCATATGGATTCACACCATTCTCGCATAATCTAATGCATATACCTAACGTAGTTGGGTCCAAATTTGTGTTTAGTAATTTTGAAATTTGGTATAGTGTTTGGAATGTCTTTCGAGCAGCATTTATCTGATGATGCACAGGCTCTGGCATGTTAGCTCGATTTTGTTCCTTCCTAGAAATCAAAAGCAATAAGGTAATAATGATGCATTGTCGTTCGACTAGTATTGAAAAAGGTTAAACTTTGTGTACAATTATTTCATAGAATACGTACTCCCCGGAGTGAGACAGTTTTGCGCTGTTATTAAAAAACGGTTTCAGAAGAAAAATATTCTCACAGATTGCAAAGTAATCTTGTTTATTTTTTTATTCTCATAGTAATCGCACAGATCTCTTTCAATTAAACGAGATTGTTTCTATAACAACCGCTAGAGTCTAGAGCAGTCTAGAGGGTCAAGGTGACAATCACAAAAAAATGCCGTAATTTGAACTCACGTTAAAGGAATTTTAATTGAAAACTGTGGCACCCGTATGTTTCGATGCTAATTTACAAAAGAATAATAAGTATATGAGAATTAAAAAAAAAAAAAAAGAGGCTTTTAAAAATGATTTATCGAACAGAAATCGTATACGCGAGACACTGCATCACACTCAATCTGACTTAATCACTGTTCAATCACACTGCATGTGACCAGTGACCCATCAGTCATCATTTTCCGTGAGTGACCGTTGGTGACCGTGACCATATGACTCCATGATGATCGCAGCCAGATCGTGCCATCAAATTCTCTAGTCCTTTATAGAGATAAAGCGCGTTGTTCAGAAGAAGGCCACCGAAGGGTATGCGAGTCCGATTGGTTATTGAGTACACGTATTGTTTCTATTGGCCAACGGGATGACATCGAGCAATCAGACCACACAGCATCGCGTGCGAACGAAGTGCGGTGGATTCTTCTTGGATTCTTCTGAGCAACGCACTTTACCTCTTTGTTTTTTCTTTCGCCGCCTCTCTAAATATATTCGCATGGACATACGAATAATTAATCAGCCATAACTTATTCCTATGTCCACCTATGTCGAGACCTCAAAGAGTGTGTCATATCGATACACAATACTCGACCTGACTCGACTGGACTCGACCGTCGAGGCTGGTCGAGGCGGCCGCTGGCGGCACAGCCGATTGCAGGCTGCAGCCGACCTTATTGTACATATCGACATATGTATATCTACGGATGGATTTTCAGTATTATCAGCTCTGTTGTTAGTTATTAATACTTTATGAATTATACAAGAATAATGTAGTACGTGAATTTGATACAACCATTTCGTGCGAATTCCTTATGTATCGAAAATGTTCTATTTAGGTGTCAAATTCGACAAAAGTCTCCGTTCACGGTATGTCAATTACATTGTCGAATAGAGTACCATAAAATAAGACATGGACGTGTTCGTGAGCTGAAAATGACAAACATGCTGACTTATGAAATTATATCGCTTTCTTCTTTTTAATGTTGATCAAATGATACCGAAGAAAAGCATTCCATTGAGGCTACAAATAGGGTATCAGCCACGTAGCTACTACACTTCATGCACCTTTGTCTGAGAAACAGCAATGACTTCTGTAGCGGGAGTGGCGATTCATACCACTGTGTTAAATATCTGAAAATTTCGAAGTACTCAATATTTTTGTTCCAGAGAACATAAAGAACATATCAATATTAATTACAACAAAAACATTTCTCTCCTTATCATCGGGATACTCGTTAGATGCAATTGATGCTATCGAAAAAATGTCCATATGTAGTATTGTTCATTTGGTAGTATTGTCCTGTGATGCCATCTACGGTAAACGGCTCAACTTACTAGCCATTTGACTGGCTAGTAGCTTGGGAATTTTTCCGTAGATGGCGCCAAGTTGCTCGTTACTACTTTTTTCATCGGTCGTGTTACATATGGAATGTTTATTTAAATTTAAACTGTCGCAATGAAACATAATTGATGCACGATATGTATACGGGAGACTCCAATGAACAATTAGGCATAAAAGTAGTACATTTCTTTTCATTTCAAATAAGTCTAATTTCTGTATTTCTTTGGAATATTTCATTTACGCATCAATCGTCACTGCATTACATATCTATTAATTTGTTCAGTATATAACAATGAATTGCTCTGTAATAGGCTAGTGTTATTGTTGCTCAATATCTATTCAATGATATCTAATTAAGAGTTTAATATCATTCGGATAAATATTGAGTCGTAATTTGCAAAGATTTTCTGTACTTTTTATTCCATGCAGATTTAGGGTGTTGAGGTGACGGTTCAATTTCTATGTGGTTTGTAACGTTTCTTAAGAAAAAAACCCGTAAAGTAATACAAAACAATTCGAAATAAATAACTGATGTATACGAATTTTGAATATCAAATAGCAAGATTTTGGCATTTTTGGAATTTTTAAAGAATGTTTAATTCGTCATTTTCTCGTCATGGTACTCACGTTTTAATAAATAGATCGTTGCTGCTGTCTATTATTAGTTGTCCGAAATAATTAGCGCAGGCCAAGCAAAATAAATTGCAGCAGATCACTATGAGGGCTAATAGAAATTCGTCCGTAATTTTCTTTAGCGACAACGATACGGCTAGCTACATACATATATGTACATACATATAGTGGTGCGTTAACATCAATT
This sequence comes from Dufourea novaeangliae, assembly GCF_001272555.1. Classification (NCBI taxonomy): domain Eukaryota; kingdom Metazoa; phylum Arthropoda; class Insecta; order Hymenoptera; family Halictidae; genus Dufourea; species Dufourea novaeangliae. The sequence continues at coordinate 86,179 of NW_015374537.1, read as the reverse complement.
CTAATAAGTCAGTTGAGGCATACACTTTTGCAAATCTACTTTTCTAAGGGTCTCATCAGGGTCTTATACGGCTGAATTTCGAATCGCGATTGAACTTGATCAATTGCTCTTTTACACTATATTGTGCTTTTGTATCAATAAAATAGATGCGTGCGCTACCGTTGTATAAGATCCGCAGTCTAACAAATAGACTTTGAGACTAAAATCATTGGGTTGCTTTAAGTTAAGAATACTTTCTTCCAACAAACATAAGATAAAATTCTATTTTCACGAAGACACGTATTATATGTGAAATATTTTGATATCGACGCACTAAACGAACGGAAAATTCGAATTAAAGGATGATCGAATTGTAGTTGGCTCCTAATCTGATTCTCTTTCGTTCAAGAATTCGTTCAGCAAGTTACTCGTTTTTCTTGTCAATTCAGATCAATCAGTACTCACCACCGAAAGATTTATACTCAACGTCGTCACACCGATATAGACCAGCAACACGTAGTGTTTCGCGAATGATTTGTTAAGGTATTCAATCAGCCTTGAACATTAAACATCTTGTTGGATTGACTTTCGACCGAAGAAAACAGATGGGTTTAATATTATTTTTCTAACACGAGATGATTCGCCGGGTCTCTAAACGTGTGTCTACAAAAAAACTGTATATTATTTGGCCCAAGTATGGATCACAGAAACAGTTGTATAGGTAATTAAGTACCTGCTCGAGGTTTACAATGAATCGAATTAGATCCATCTAGTCCAAGTCAGATTCACCATTTGGGACCGTATAAAAAAAGTAACATACTGTATTCCCTCTCTGATCAAGGATATCGATAAGTACATGTAATATGTAATAATGTGTAAATAGATCGTGAATTTGAAATGTCGATCGTGAACCGATCGTGATCGTTTGGGAGAATAAATTAATTTGCGTTGTTGTGATTTTAGGGGGAATACCGTAAGATGGCTGGAAAGCGATTGAAATAACTGTTGCGATACAAACTCGAGGAGTCGTTGATGCAGTTCCACGGCTGTCCTGAATTCTTCACGTACGAACGAGTACTTGTTACCGCGGAGGACGTTCAAAATGCTTTTCTCTATCGTCCTCTCGATCCGATCGCTGATACAACATAAGACACAAACAACAACGTTATTGATGTTGCTGTTCCGAGCCGCAAAGTTCTTGCTTGTTTCAATTGATCTTTGTTACCCGACGATCTGAAACACTCCGCACACGTGGTAGATGAAAGTTACAGTCGCACTCTCGGTAGCTATCAGCACGCTAACACCTAAAAACGCTTGAGCGTCGATGTGTAATAGAATCCAATAGGCGTACCGATTCCGATCGACGAAATACTCGACGAGAATCGGTAGGTGCGGCAGGGAGGAACGGTTAGGGTTAGAGGATACCTCGCGTACGAACACTACCGACACGAACGGGTATGCGATGAACATGAACACCGAGGTATAAAAAAGCGCTGGAAAAATCAAGAAATACATTCACATGATCAATGCAAATATTCCGATTGAACAGTTTCTAGAAGTTGATGATATATGTTAGACGCATACCAAGTAACAGAGTACTAAGAAATTTTCCTTGAGTCGTGTACTTTAATAACAGTCGTATCTCCCTTTCACTGGTGAACGATTCCCAGTCGGTTTGAATCCAGTCGAAAACGTACCTTACCTATATGTACATATGGTATGTACATTGTACAGTACACACGTAGTACGTACGTACATGCATACATATGTACGTTTAATATACATATGTATGAATGATCGACAAACAGTGACCGAAATCGTTTTATTTTCGGGACGTTTACCTTGTCTATATTCGGATAATAGGTGAACAGCCTCACCAAGCAGACAACCGGTGGCGTGATAGAGCTTAGAATCCTGAGTATAGTGTTCAGATTCCGCTCTTGTGTCGTCAGCGCGAGTATCTGTAAGCGAAACTTGAATAGTATAAGGTCTCTCTGTCTCGAGGAGAGAAGCTGACAAGACGTGTAACAATTTTGTCGCGTTTGAAGAAAAACCGAGGAAGCACACGATATATGTAGACGTAGGTAAATACCTGAACGAGAATCCCGGAGATAACGACAATCGACACGCAGAAACTGCGAACACCGCAGCGTTTATATGGGCACAGACCCAGCGGCATCGACACAACTCGCGTGATTCTGTAATAACGGCTCTCGAGGAAGTTCATTTTCCCGCTATCGAGGGACAACGACTGCGACACATGTTGTATACTGCTGTGTAGTTATAGATATAGAATACATAGATTATAGATTACAGATTACAGGGCAATACAGGGTGTCGCGTGTTTCTCGTTTTTCTTTTATTTTCTACTGAAAATTATCACACGACACGGCGAGCGAAACAGTGTCGTGACAGGAAAGAAAGTTTGCCGATTAAAAATAATTCGACTCCGTGTCGAACAACCCCAGAAAGAGAATCGTGTCCCCGTGGGAGAGCGCCGATGGTGGAAAAGGGTGAAAATATCAAGAAAATGACTTGCCGGGAATTATTTGAGAATTTTCTACAGGCGCAAGCGTAGTCGGACGGAGCAGGATCGATCGTCCATCGGCGATTGCTTCCCATTGTTTCGCCGACTTTCGCATCGAACGCACGTCTTGCCGCTGTCTCTACCTTTCGCGAATGCTCTCTGCTGTTGATAGTCGTCTCGGGCAAGGCGTCAGTGATATTACTCAACGAAACATCGTTTGTATTCTGTCTAGGGTCTACAACCGAAACAATCTTCAAAAAATCAGACGCATTTAAACGACGGAAGTCAATTACATCCACGGAGTAGAAAGAGACATGCACACGCAAAACGTGACACACACCATTAATGCTAAACCCGGACGACTCACGAACGAAAATGAATTCTCAGGTAAGGCCGCGCGCTTCGTTTGTCGCTATTCCAAATATACAATTGGCAATTTCTCGGGAATTATGTATTAACTCTGCTGGACGTTATGTGAAATGAAACTGTTATTATATTCGCAGTCCACTGTTAGAATGTTTGTGTCACATCATTTCTTTTCACCTCTAACTCGCTATATGTATATCACTATGATGGAAATTCTTTGATTCCGATTATTTCCGTCGGTTCGCCACGAAACGCCGCGCAATGACATAATTTCACCGAGTTGGCACTTTACAACCGAGGGAGAAAAATAATGCTTTTTATTCCGCTATGGACACGGATAAGGGACGAATCAACAAATTACATGTTATTACAACACGTCACGTCGCGTCGTCTGGTGCACACTCCTGAAGCAACAACGGGAATTGTCGCGCCGTGTCGGTCCACTTCCGGTCTATCGATTAGAATCGATGTGATAGTCGTATATACACATACCGCGTCGTAGAATTATAATATTATATTAAAAATAAAAGAACTGAAACTAAATCGAAGAGAAACGGTGCACTGAGTTGATCGCTCCACTGAATTTGATTACACTGAACAACGGCAAACGTTGATCGAGGTCTTGGTTATTTATTTCGCTGTGCAACTCGCGAGTCACGACAGCCCTGTCGCCCCTTCTTGTGCATGGTCAATCCCAATTACTTTGGGATGGAATTCGACGTTTACACGGGTAAATAAATGCACGCAGACAGATAACAATAACGACGCTCCACTTTTATTCCCCTGAATTTCGAATTCAGCTGCTGCGAGATACAAGTTGTCGACGCGTAGCGAGGATCTGGCCTAAAACGATACAATGTCCGTTGGGCGAATACGCTCGTCGGTTTACCGATCCATCGATCTAATGAGCAACGATCGCGACAATACGGACGCGCTACGTGTAACGTGTAACGTGTAACGTGTAACGTGTAACGTATAACGTGTAACAGAGAACGGAGGGGGCCGAGTTTTAACGCGTGCCGAACCGTTTGAGTGGTAGACTGAACCGAAGCTGCGCGTCCACTCGAGAACCTCTATAACTGTAACACGTATGTATGTACAATATAATTGGGAGGGAAAGCCTCGAGTCGACACGTAGCGTAGTGTACCAGACTTGGAGAAATTCAACGGATCACGTTAACGACGATTTGATCTGATCGATCTACGAGGAATACTTGTGTCCCGGCTGTCTGTTCTCGAGTTCACCTTTTACACACGCGAGCGTTCCGCGTATATGTATAGACTCGGCTGACAATCAGTTTCGCGTGCAAAACGTGTCTGTTTCCGGGCTTATCGAGAAATTTGGCAGTACGAGAATCGATTAACGCACTCCGCGGAGCATCTATACATATAGACTCTAATTAATTCTATTACGGGTCCGTCATAAAAAAGGTGCCGCTGTTAAGCTTAATAATTATTGTATCGCGGTCTGGTCTACCAACTATAACCGACACTTTGTACTACTTGTTACTCGACTATCGTAACAAACTTTTGATTCGTTCACTCGTGTGCCGTCTAGATACTACTTTTCTCGTCTATCGATTTTGATATTTCTGACCGACTGTGATAGTCGTCGCGTCGATCGGGTAAACAGAGGCGATTCGATGCCGAATCGAAATAATTACGGGCGCGAAAAAGGAAGAACGGACGTGCATCATAATCGTGGGCAGGAAGCAGCTCTGGTTCACACGAAGTTCAACGAGTCAGATCTTAAGTCCGATCGGTTAATTACATTCTACGTTACTACCTCTAACGATCTCAATTGACTAGATTTTCCTGTTCGATTTACAATTTACAACTACGCTCTATCGCTCTCGCTTTACACCGATAATTTATGTTTTCGGTATACATACGTACATATACGTATATGAATGTATGTATGCGCAACCGGTACTGCCGCCGCAGATCTGTTTGATTTCCAGACACGGGAACGCGACGAGACCTTAAACTTAAGAAACCTCGCGAATTGCACGGCTGCTCCGAGTTCGAACGACCAACAACAAGCACGCACGATATGTATCTCTAAATTACCCGATTTATGTACCGAGGAACAAGCGCTGCATCGAATGATTCGCCTACGAAAATATTGATTTTTATTATCATTGCTCAACGTCCACACGATTATTCGTGGCCATTTCTATTTACTGTAAGTATACTAATGTCTAGACTATGTTCTCTTTTCAACCACCAAAAACGAAAGACACATATTTATGTAACTCTTTAATGTAATGTTCAGCGAGTAGCTAAGAAAGGATTTTCCAGCTTATGGCAGTTTGTCGCGTCAATAGTAATTTTCCCTTCTCGTGTTGTTCTCGCGCCATAAATATCGCATGTATCGTTAATAACCCGGGTTACTCTATCGACAACGTAAATCACAAGCAACAAACACACTTTTCGGAGCCGTTCAACTTAACCCTAGCGAGATCGTCTATAGTTTCACATTTGTACCTCGTCCAAACACCATCGAAATCTCGGTCGATCTCGGCAGAGTTAAATGGGCACGACGAGTCGTTGCGCGAATCGTACAACGAAAGGCTTCCGGCTTCCGGAATGGTCTCTTTTTCTTTTTTCTTTTTTCTTTTTTTTTCTTTTTTCTTTTTGTTCGATCACGCGCGGGTAGAAAAAGTGTCAATACGTATATGTATAACATTCGTTGTTTTGCCGTCTAGGGTCCACTTTTGTTTCGTAGCGTAACTTTTTTTTTCGGTTCTTTTCATAGAAAACATATAAAAATCGTGTAACATTTTCGATCGAATACGCGACGCGCAGAGTCTCCGGAAGGATCTGCGTGTTTTCTTCTGAACTCAAAGAGGAGGGAACGACGACGCTTCCGGTTCGCCGCCACGACAAAAGCTCAGCTGTTATGTAACCAGAATGTTTCGAGAAGCGGATCCTTTTTTCTTTTAATAATATCGAACTGACCTTTTGGTCGCAGCAATTCGATTCTTAACGGCACAACACTCTCGAGGGCGAGATCTCGGTTTCAATTGACTGACCCCTCGACTAAACTGCGGCCGGCGATGGGAACGATACTCGTCCGACCGTTTGGAATGTCGCAGATGATCGTTCGAAGATCGGACTATATCAGTCTGAAGTATATGTATATTCGTCTTTTATAGTAAATACTTTTATAGACACCCTGTATACATTTGATGTTAGCAAAAGATCTCTGGATAGAACCGTTGTTTTATATTTTATAGTAATTAAAGCATTTTATATGTACATACATACATACATATGTATATGGAACGCTCGAGTATTCCACCTCGTATTGCTTGGGACCACTTTTAGGCTTGTGTTGCCCTGGACAGTGATGGTTCTTCGTAAAAAATCAGTTATGTTATATTCATTAGAAAATTTGAATTGTTAGTCGAAAGACAGATAGCCGATTACCTATCCCATCGCTGGCCATCAACCGTGTTTGATAACGTGCGACGGAGGAGGAGACACGAAGGTGTCGCAAAGGTGCACAAGCGTTCGAGAGGTGTTGAAACGAAATGGTTCCGGACATGCCTCAAGTTTCAGAGATTCACCAACGTTCGTTCCCTACCAAACACTTATACATATAGACGAAAGTGATTTTATTCTGGATCTACTCGTAAACTTGCAAAACTGTCAAAATTCGTGTCCTAAACAGGAATAACATAAAACCGTTTGTATTTTAAAGATTCCTACGGCCTATCTAACTAACCTACCGGCAAGATCACGCGCCACAGTGACATCTGTACGCTTACTTGTTAGCCGTTGCTACAAGGACGCGCCTGGCAACCTATCGAACGGAATCGCCGGTTAACAAGTGACATTAACGGTGCCTCGAACAGGTGAACACGGTCAACGAATTCTTCTTATCGAGGAGACTCTAACTTCGTTCGGTTAGCTACATCGAAGTGTGTATTTGGGATGAAAATGGAAATCACTAGCCAACGATCTTCGGCGATCCACGAGGTAACTTCGGTCTTTCGGAATTTCTTATCGTCCTCGATAATCGATTTCGAATATTATCGGTGCGCGTCGAATAGACTCGAAGAAAGGTTTTGTGTAGTAAATACCGACGGAAATGTAGTCGACGCAATGGACGAAACAACAGACAAGTCGGACACACGGCTCTAAACGGCTGGCCAAGAATCATTCGATCACGGCTTTCGAGTCACTACCTAATCGCTAGATTACGTTTTGATAATCTATGATAAACTACCTAATTAAGATGCAACGAAACACACGAAACGCTCGTTCTCTTAATGATTATTGCGGTTTTTGGTGTTCTCATTGCCGGTGAGCGATAACGTGATCCTATTCGACGAAGACTAAATTTTACCTAACAATAAGAGTGTTCATCTCTTCGCTTATAAGATCTACGGTTTTAAATCTGTTAACAATCGACGCTTAGAAAATTGATTCTCGGTTCGCTTACACGCCTACGGATATTCCCTAGAAACGTTCTCGAAAACAATTGAGCCCGGTATACGGGGATTTTCATAGGTAACAGAAGACCAACCACCGTTGACGGAGCTATCACACACGTGGTTCTTGTGTACACGATCACTTCTTGAACATCGATCAACGAAGACAACTCCTCCTAAATGGGAACTCGCGGAACGATTGTCTGGAAAGAGAAGCGAATACTTTCGGCCTTCTACGGCTCAACGGAGGACACACTGTTCTCGGCCGAAGAACAACGCAAAACAAGTCGATCGTTTCCGCTCGTCGACGATCGCTTCTTGATCTTCGACGACAGGGTACAAGGTGTATCCAGTTCGTGATATAATTGTCGAGTCGATTTCCCGAATAATATCAATTCCAACAGACCGCGACAGCGGAACAAGCTGTCACGAAGAAACTTTAAATATATAAGAGTATGTCTGTTTCATGCAAGCAATTATATCATGAAACTTTCGACCGTCCTGCATCTTGATCATGGCTACGGATCGAGTACATCAACGAAACGAAGCTTATACACGTACGTACGTATGTATGTATATGTATACCAACGACTACCGACGCTTCCAAGAGAAAGGAAATTGTTTCTGCAGGGATTTGGCACGGACTCGTGTAAGACCGGATGCTCATTCGTATCGAATCATCGGTTACACCTCGTCTTGAACGTTTCGGCGACGTCACGGAACACGATAGAATGTCAAATATTCGCTTCGATTGCTCAGAGGACCTCGACGATATTGTATCGAGATCGCTCGCCTCTGGACGCGTATCGCGTCGTATTATGTATGTACATCGAATCGACTTAGTTTCTTCCTACTTTGACTGGTATCTCCGCGTCTTACATCTCTAGTCTTTTCTCGGTGATAAATTGATTCCATGAGATACGTTTCGACCGACAACACCGAAACGACCTCCGGCAATTGACGTAACGCGTTATCTAATACCTCGGCTTCGGGGTAGGTACACTCCCGTAGTCCGAACTCCCGGATTGGTTCGCTTCGCCCGACATAAAACGCTTCTTCCTCGAGAATTCGAAATTATTCGTTCCTCACGCTCCCCCGACGAACAAACTGTATATACTTGAACTCTTGAACCCGCAAGACTCTTAGCAAATTGCTCGATGGCAGCTGCGATCTCCTCGTCGCCAGGGAATCCGCAATGTCTCGTCGTCGGTCGAGTTCGCGTCGCGCCCTGAAAAAAAAACAACAAGATGTGTCCCACCAATCGAACGTTCGAATCTGAACGGATCAAGCAAAGGAACGAATAAGAATGTGACGGAAGGAACACGAAGGAGGATGAGGCCACCGCGAAAGAGATTTCCCTGGCCGGGCACGTGTTACCCTTAGCAGAAGAGCGGAGCCTCCGGTTGATTCCACCAGTGTGCCGCCAGGAGCATGTACAGTTCCTGATCCTGAACGGTGTACCCCGGAGGCGGTTGCGAAGGCAAAGGCGGTGGGATCGGTGGCAGCAGAGAGTAGGACGGTGGCGGTGGCGAAGGCGACTGGGACTGCGAGAAGGTCGTCGTCGTCGTAACGGAGAGCGGTGTGGGCGGCGTCGTGGTCACTGCCGGCGGCTCTTCCTTGGCCGGAGATCAAAGCGCGCAATCGAACATGGCCAACGATCGTGTGATCACGTCGTCCTAGGAACACCGATATCCTCAGTGGTGTGGAAGTCGTTCTCGAGCATATTTCTATGTATGTATGTATGTACATATAGTTGGCCGTCGAACTCGTTTCAATCGTTTGCTACGCGAGTTTAGTCTCGCGAGAGAATGGTATCCGTGTTCCGTGATTTAACTTTATTATCATATACATAACATCGCGCGCGGGGACCAGGAAACGGGTCTTCAAACACCGTCCAAGAATCTCTCTGAAATCTTCTCGGGCCGTTAGAAATCCGTTCGCCAGAAAACAATACGCGTAACAGCCTGGCTCACGGAACATCGGGTATTATAGGCTTCGCTTGACAAACGACCCTCAATATCGTCGAAATGGGTTCTTCGGATCCCGGGGCTACATTCCCATCCTACATTTTAAACGTGGCAGAATCTTCGAGAGTTTCACGAGTAAAATGAGACGCGTCGTACCTTCAAACAGCTCTCGATAAATTCCTCGATCGTTATTACACCGTCCTGGTTCAGGTCGAGTTTCTTGAACACCCTATCCAGCTGTTCCCTTGCCTTTCTCTCCTCCTCCGCGTGATGTCGCCTGCCCATAAGCTCGTGTACCGCCGTCACAACCTCCCCCAGCTCGCCCCTTGTGATGCAACCGTCTCCGTTTATGTCGTACAGCTTGAATGTCCATCGTAGCTTCTCGTAGATGCTACCCCGCAGCAGCGTGGACAAGGTAACCAGAAGATCCTGCGCGAAAAATGACTTTTTACCGTCGCTTGTAACGTTCCGCCAGATATGCATGTATGTATCTAGGGTACACATATGTATGTACTGTTCATATTTTCTGTATGTATGTATGTATGTAAGATTTCGTGCGCCTCGCTACTCGCTGGGGACCCATAACCCATAACGCGTCTGTAAACACCGGCGCACACGATACCGGGATCCGTTTTATCGGCTGATGATAGGAAAGAGAATGTAAACGACGATAAGAAACCTTTTTACCTATTGTTGGAAGCTGGCTGCGTCAGACGATAGGAAAATTGTATAGATGTACATAAGTTGCAAAAAAACTGTGAACAGCACAGGGTTTTCAATCTAATCCAGACCGGCGAAAGTATGTTAGAAGAAGAAAAAGGATCGCGGACAGGCAGCAAACCGATTTAAAGGGAACAGAAATTACCCTGAAGCTGATGGCACCGTTGCAGTTCACGTCGAAGGCCTTGAACACGTAATGGGCGTAGAGGCTGGAGTCTGGAATTCGTAGGGTAGTAGCCGTTAACTAATCACGCGAAAACAGGCACTTTTACTTGATTGTAACTCACTGCCATGGGGGAAGAACTTTGCATAGATGTCCTTGAAGGAGTCCTCGTGCACCACACCCTCCGGACATTCCTGAAAGGGATTAATCGAGAATGTACCATTCATACCGAGACAACGTGTTACGAATTAGAGGTTGATTCGGAGATGGGTGGATCATCTTTAAAACTCTGACTGCTTGGTACCGGTTGTTCCTAAACTTCGAATACAGTTACTTTACTTTCATCATTGAGATTATCGAAAGATTCTAGTGAATTGCTCGTAAAGTTTAGGAACAGCCTGTACAGAAAATAGTTAATACGAATAATCAAAAAACACTAGTTTAACGGAAAATTTATAGCATCGCTACGGAAAGTTGATTCTCTGAAGATAGTAACTTTCCAGTGTTAAATGGCGTCGCCCAGAGGTCCAGAGAGGAAATACACACCATACCCGTGAGAAGTGAAAGGGGCGAGATAAAGTAAACACCGATACATCCGAGGATACACGAGAAAAGCTAGAAAAATGAAGATTCCGCACAGTATACCCAACAACGTCTTCGAAGCTTACAGGTAATGCTTTATATATTGTGTATAAATAGTAAAAGTTTTACATCAGAAAAGGTGGTCCCTTTTATCGTTATCTATGACCTGTACCGAAGGTTCAACTCCAATTGAAATCTTTCAATTATGATGTGACTTTTAATAACAATTGGATCAATTGATTCGTTGACAAGATGTTCGTACGAAACAACACGATTATCGAGCGAGAAGGAACGGGTACTTCGATCGGAGGATGTTCTATGGGACGTGGATAGGGTTCCAAGCTTACGAACCCTAGCCCTCCACGTGTTGGCTGTCGCGTGGAAGGATAACCACCCGATAATGGAAGATCTGCCGACTAGCGAGGACAGGGACAAGTTGATAGAAATCCTGCCCGTTGATCTGCCGTTCGAGCTGACTATTCGGAAGATCGAGGAGGAACATTACTGGGAACGTTGCTCGAGGGACAAGTAACCATTAGCACAGATTACATTCGATACTATCGGTGTTATTCGGTTCAAGACAATTCTAAGACCATTTTCTACTCGCGGTACAACGATTTAAAGAATTTCTTCTTTTGTGCAAAATGCTATCGATACGATTACACGCGTCGCGAACAGTTTCGGCCTTCACCACTCGAAACTATTCAAGGACGAGACTGCGCTCGAAATATTGAATTCCCGTAAGGCGTAAAACAATAATGCGTTTGGTTGGACTGGTCGTACTTTCGTAGCGAGACACGATTGTCGTAGGTGGGAGACGAACGAGCTGGCCGACCACGGGAATTCATGGCGACGACGGTACTGCGAGGGTGTGTTCTGCGAGTACCTCGAGAGCCTCGAGCCAAGTTTCTTCGAGTCGCAGAGAGAGGAGTGCGAGAAGATGATAGGTCTCGTAAGAAATTACGTGCACGCGATAAGGATCCGTTCCCTTCGACCGACCAGGCGAGCAATATCCTCCGAAATTCGAAACTCCTTCTTAGTTTCAGTTTCATTGATGCCCCTATAAAAACAGCTCTTTTACGCCTGTCCCGAATTTCTATAATACCTACTTGAGAAATTCCAAGTAAACGACATATTATCATCGTTTGATTAAATTTCACAGAAAGCAGAAATCTTTGGACGAGGGTGATGATCCCTGCCACGCGGAAGAGGACATTGTTCATCACATTCCCATGGCACTCGTTCTTCCGAAACTGCCTCGCCTCGCCGAGATCTACGTAAACTTTGGCGTGATTTACATGAACGACGGATTCGAGTGGCGGGACTTTCAGTGAGTCGTTTCTCTCTTGATGATTTTCGCGATCGAAACACGGCAACTAGACGAATGTCTGATGCACGGATTTGGGCGAAAAAGGTTCTCCATCGAGGATTGCCTGGAGCTCGGCGAAGCTGTCAAGGCCTGCCCGAAATTGACCAAGTTCACCCTTTGCAAGAGCAGCTTGGACCAGCCTCGCGTCGCTGCTCTACTTCAAGGAATGGTGGCGAATAACAATGTTGGTGAACGATTGCCCGATGTGTAAATTGTGAACCGGGAATTTTGTTCGACGACGAAACATTATCGTTGCGTATTATATTTTTGCGATAACAGATAGTGGAGATAGACTTTTCCCATTGCAAACTGGCGGACAAGGGTGCATTTGCCATCGGAGAATTCCTGTCGATGCATAATCTGCAAGTATTGCGTTTGGTGAACAACGACATAGGACCAAGAGGAGTTGCTGGTCTGGTGCACGGATTACTCAAGAAAGAGCCGGAACTGAGGCATTTGGATCTGAGACTGAACCCCCTGCTGGACGAAGGAGTAATGCACCTGTGCGCCTGTAAATACCACACAGAATTCTCTTTCGCATCGATATTCTATAGATAGTAGACAGTTCAAGATCCGAAATTAATCCACGTCGAGTCTGAACCAAAGCTTCGATGAGATATGTACCACCTTCTTTTAGTAGCTTTTGCCTACCATGAATACTGAATACGGCCAAGCAACGTCATAATTTATATTCGTCCGATCGGATAGGACTTTCGAATCGATGAGAAGGAATCCTAAATCCGTTTCAGATCTGCTGCGAACCGACAGGCTGGAAATACTGAACCTGAGTGGCTGCGGAATAAAAGCCGACGGAGGCGCCGCGCTGTGCGAGGTATTGAGGTCCGGTTGCAACTTGAAAACGTTTAAACTCGATGTATCGAACAACGATTTCGGCAAACCAGGTGAGACAACCATCGAGCTCGACACTTTTTTTCGACTCGATCGATTACACGCAATCTCCTTTTAGTCTCGACTGTTGATTTGCATACTCTATCTCGCGTTGGGAGCCGCCAATGTCCTTTTATTCGGGTACGCGTTCGATGTGGACGTGTACACGGCACTACACGGTCGATAAAGGGAACGAATGATACGGGGTTGGGTGTGCTTTTGTGTGTGTGCGTGCGTGCGTGCGTGCGTGCGTGTAGACGGGGATGGAAAATGATAAACGAGCGATTTCAGTCGGCGAGATGTTCGAGGCTGCATTCAAGAGCATTCCGTTCATTGTTCGGTTTGACGCTCGAATGTGTAATTTCTCCGCGCAATCGGAATACTCTATTTACGAGAGCATACTCAGGTAAGGAAAGCATTGATGGTCGGTTGGTCCCATGGCGAGATAATCGAACGACCGACTGTTTACAGGAACAAGGAGACAGGCACAGAGAGAACGAAGAGATTCCTCGGTCGGCGGACTAGCGCGTATATCTTTTCCACGCAGGTATAAGGTAACGAACAGAGGAGAAAAGAGAATGAAAATCAACTTTATATATTGTAACTTATTATTTGTCATGGTTGTTAACGAATCGGCGCACGTTCGAAATAAAGGAATGGACAGAGATACATATACAGTTAACAGTTTAATCTTTGTTGCATAAGGATTCGATAATGATACACGTGTTCAAGGATATCATCCTTCTGTCGTGTTGTCGTAAGAAAAATTATCCAAACACCTCCGGTGGAATGGAAATGATCATCGTAATGGGAGAAGGGCTAATGAAAGGCTCGACAAAGAAAAAAAAAGAACAGCAGAAATAGGGTGCCGCTGCTGCTGCTGCTGCTTCGAGAAACTTATGCGAGAGTCGTCGAGAGCACGGTAAATTGCGAGGAAAGTAGGCCAGAGGTAAGACTTTTTCCATTATTAATACGAACGAGACGAAGGAAAATACATCAAAGATTTTCCAATCTTTTTGTTTTTCTGGTCGAAACGGAAACGGATTCCATATTCCATCTCATCTCCATTCGGCTTTACCAGAAACAAACGTTGCTTTTACTCGTTGCTCTCGATAGATTAGAATTTTTCACCGACAATCAAAGAGGAATCGTGATGCTTTTAAAAGAAAAATCTTAATGGAATTTTTCGTGCCAAGATGTAACAGTATAATTGTTCGAGCAAATAACCTTTCCGGGTATCATCGGTATTCCTGTTTCGTGTAAACGATCATGCGGAGATCTCTTGTTCGGTGTCTGTCCAAAGACATAAAATTTTATCGTCTTCCATGGACGTTACGTTTTACGGCCCCCGCGGAAACACATTTCAGACTGAAAGGAACGCAATTCTGTTCTAGATTTTGCGTCTTCTCGTGCAACTCGACATCTAGGAATTCACTTCTGACTAGACAAGACGGCGAACGCAATCAGATTTCCGTGGATCACGATCGAATATCTACGATGACGAACGATTTCGCGTTTCAAGGAACAGTTGAGTATTTTCCGGTGAATTAATTCTGCAAAACGTTCATCGGTGGCCCCTTGTCCCTGTTTCCGTGAACGAAGGGTAATGTCGAGCACCGACCGTGAACAAATTCGTGTTTCACGTTCCACCCCGTGAAACTGTCACGGAAACTCAAAATTTTCTGTTCTTGCGAGCGAGGATTTCGCACTGCGTCCAATACGGACGGATAGGGGATGATGTCGTTTCTCCCGAAAGATAAATCGTTCGTGTGGCCCATTTTTGGCTGCACATTAAGGCAAATATATTAAGCGAACCACCGAGTGGTCGACCGTTCTTTGTCAAATTCGATATTTATGTCTATGGCAATAACCTACTACAGCCCTATTCTGTCCGGACGGCATTCATCGTCCTTCTTTAATGTCCCGCAGCATGTGTCGAATAACAATATGTACATGTGTAGCGAAGAGTATCGTCATCTTGATGTTTAAGCGTCCACAAAAAATCTAAGACGATAGGTACACGTATTTACCTAGTCTGACACGTGCCAAGGCCTAACGCTAAATAGCCTCTCCACGGTGAATTTTTCAAGAAACCCGTACACATTTGCGACACCGAGGGTGTGTCCTCCTCTAGTCTTTTGTCTTTCGTTCGCACAAGAGCCTCCGTTGTCCCCTTTCACCCTGGTTCTTTGCCCGCTGCAGACTTTTCAACACAAGTTATACATTATTTCGATGAAAGCGCAAAGAGTTCGAGCGGTTCGTAAGCCCTTTCGAACCAGAATCTATTTAAAGGGCATATAACACTAGAGTTTCGGTTCATCCGGTGGAGATCGAAGAAAAACAGCTTGTAGGTTGCGTCGAGGCCGGGACCTTGACGTTTCGGGAGGATAAAGAGAGATCCCTAGCCCCGCGTTCGGGTTACCGGTGTTGTAGATATACCGGGTACGTAGTATCGCGACGATCGATCGAGATAAATAAGTCGACAAACTCCCGTCCCTGTCGTCCCCCTCGACACCCTCTAATTTCAACGAACCTTCGAACTTTCACGCGCCACGTGGCTGACGTGGCGCGCGATCGACTCGTTAGGGGTGGTTATCGTTACGTGACGTGACAACGCACCGATAGGAGACACGATGAAATATTTTCAGGCCGAATCTCTGCGTGGTAAAGGTAAAAAGAACAGAAAGAAAGAATTACGAACGACAGAGACAAAACTATTTTGCAAAACGACGGGACGAACTGGATAGCAAAGGGGTGGCTAGTGGGTCCTAGAACTGTAGAACGGACAGATTCTTGACCGGAGAGCCACTCTCTCCGCTCATGGTTCTCGTTAACCCCCTACGGGTGGGTCTTTTCACGAAACGGCTGCAAACTACCGAGAGTAAAGTCGGAATTTCTGTTTCTTTTTACATACCATCCTAGTTATCGGCCGATTCTCTTTCACGAAATGGGAATTACCAATTATAATATTATCACGCTTCGGTATAAAACCCCCGAAGCCCCGCGTTTCACCAAGCTATTATTAGTTCCGGCGTTAAACGTGTCCCGCTGATCTCACTTGAGATTAATTGGAGCGAAAAGTGGATTCGAATGAAATTCATTCGGAATTTCACGTCGAGAGCCGGTAAAGACGCCGCGGCGTTTCATACGCAACAGCCCGATATCAAGGCGGTTCTTAGCCGAGTACCCTGGTGGATGTTTAGCACGCGAATAATTCGTGTGAATAATAGCCGGGATTTCCGCGACGAACTTGTCCTTGTTCCTGCGCGACGCATGTACACGTCATTCTCGCGAAGAAACGAGTCGGCCGAGAGGATAAAGCTACCCACGATAATGCGAAATACCCGTGTGCCATGTGCCAGTCTCGCGCGGCGTCATTCGTGAAATATTTACCGTAGCGTTACGAGGGCGGCGGTGGTTGGCTCGAGAACCGAGGTTGCCCTCAAGGTTGCTGGCCAGATCGTTTCGAACGTAAATGTCGGAGGTGTACATACACGTGTAACCGGCAGGTCGATACAACAACGTGCGCTTTCGAGAGACGAATGTTTGTCCATTGCCAAAACGGACAAATGCGACACGACCTATAAAGAAGAATCTTTCACGTAGGATATTCGGGGTTCACCGGGTTTATAGTGTACAGGACGAGACACAATGAGGCGCGAAGAAGGAATCGAAGGGTTAAATTTGGACGGTTTCGATCGCGGACGCCTCGTGAAGGGGCACTTTATCGCTTAAACGGCGGGGAACTAACAGCCAACGTGCTCGAAAGCGTTCCAGCGCAGCAACGACGAAAAGACTGGTCGTCGTCGGACTTGTCGAGTGTTTCTCAGGTGTTTTAATTGCGCGCTGCTGTTCCGGCACTCGAGCCAAGTCTGACAATTGTGTCAAGAGCGTGCGTTTACGCGAATGAAAATGCACGCGCGAGCCGAGCCGAGAGAAACGACAATTTATCATTTATCTAACGGCCAGTAGCAGTATAGTCCGCGATGAATAAGGGATCTCGGTGAATGGCTCGCGATATAACACGGCTTGTCTACTGTTTTTTCGCAGCCAAACACACAGAGACACGCTCCGCCGCGATTCGATATCGATCCACCTTTCATGCTCTTGCCCCAGCCTAAATGTGTGTCACGCCGATTACCGTTTTGCAAAATGCCAATGCCACCGCCACCGCCACGATTGCGGCGCCTTCGCGGACGAACCAGCGAACGGTTCCACTTTCTCGCATCGATTTCCTGGAAAAGGTTAAACAGGTAAACGAATGTAGAAACCACTAGGAAACGATCTGCTTTTAGCTTTAAGCACGCACACAGTTTTACACCACCGTTCTCGGCCAGCATTTCGAGTGAAAGATTTGTCCAAGGGATGGTTCTCGATTAACATCGATTATTCATAGTTACTTGTCTGGTGAACGTTTCCGATAGCGCCTGGGTCCTACTCGACAGCTATACTACTGTACCATATATTTCGTTGTCGAAAACTCACCTGCTTGAAACCTCGGTACATAACCCGGATTTCCTGTCTGGAAAATTTTGTTTGTCGTAGCAGTTCCTCGAGAGCGACCGGCCTGGTGGTCTGTTGCCTCGTCCTCGAGCTCTCGAAGTCGAAAAGTGCCTCTTCCGGTCCTGGCGAGTCCGGCGGCGTAGCCATTCCTTCGCGATCCTTCGCTTCCTATCGCAACAGAGATCCTTATCGCGGGGAATCGCACGCCGTTCTCCACTTCCCTTTCCGGCGGACACTTTCACGGTCACACCGACGCTGATTCGACCCTCCCCGTTGCTTTCATCTTCGTTATTCGTATTCCTTTTGCTCGCGGCGAGGAGGTGATTCGCGTGGGAAACGGGCCGCTCGTACCGCTGTGAACAAAATCACAAGATCGATTCGAATCTCGAAAGTCGTGCCAAAACGCACGTTTACACCGTAGCTCAGAGCCGATTGCGCAGACACACACACACACACGCACGCACACACGCACACTGTGTATGTAGAATCGCTCTACCATACTTAACCATACGATCGGGAAAAAAAAAGATCGTTGTAAGACACAATTTCAATTGACGGATTCATTTCACGTCTGAACACTAAGGATCGAGGAGCCATCGAAGACTCATCGATGATTTACTGTAACGTTTCTGTACGGGCAATACCATTGCTTCGTCGTTCGCACGAGAGCACAATTCACCAGACACTTTGTATAATATTCTACGGTATACCAGACGCGTTGCTTGCGCCAGCGCATCGTGCAATATTTCTGGCATGTATTTTGCATATTTGGCCGGACCGTGCTCCCGTAAACATCCGCGGGCCGGTGATAAGTGAAACAGCCGGCGGGCCGGGCCGAAGCCGCTATAAAATGACGGATTTAAAGCCGCCCGCGCGCGTGTCTGGTTTCGCAGATGTAAGCCGGACACGGCCAATCAAATATTTGTGCAGGTGCATTTTGGCGACTCGTGGAACAAAACTGCCGACTCTCCTTCGAATCGAATCGAATTCAGCTTCGCGAGAGCACGTGTGGTCTGTTCCGGCACGATCCCATTCTACTTCCGGTAGTAGGAAGCGGAAATTCTATTCGGCACACATGTAAATTCTCGTTAATTCTCGTAAATTCCGATGGCGCACTGTGTCTTTTTAATGGCAGAAATTATCGACATAACTATCATCAATTTGTATAATTTATGTATGTATATATATACATATACATATACATGTATACATGTAGAGGTATACATATTGTATGTATAGGTGCCTGCTGCGTGGTTATTCACGACAGAAAAGTAGTATGTTCGCGTCGGTGATTCTATGCAAATCGTTTCGCAGACGATATAGACGATATAAACGAGAGAGTAATTTTTACGAGAGAAGAAAAAATAATTACGTAAGAACAGTCCCAAGCGAGTATTCGGGTCACTCGGTTAACGCCTATTGAAACAAATACAGTGTCATACCCGTGGCATGCAGGCAAAGAGAAAAGAAAAATAAACCCGGACGCATTCGACAGGCATCGCAGACTCCTTTCAGGAACGATAATGGTTCGATGATAGGTATGCCCGTACGGGTGTTGTATTTTCATAACTTTCGATGTCGGGTGCAACAAACACGAAGCTAACAGAATCACGACTTCCTCGTTGGTATTCAAGCCACATGTTGTATTCACGTTCGTTCGAGCAACGGGTGATTAACAAAACTTGAAAACAACGGTGTTGTTACCACATTTTTTTCTAGCGTTAAATTAAGATCGATTTCGATCGCTTTCTTGTGGACCCGCGGGCGATCAACTCCGAAATCTAAGGATAATAATAATTGTAACTGTTCAAATAATAATGGTAAGAATAATAATAACTGTAATTACGATACGTTACGTAAACGAAATTCGCGACGCCACGGCGTCCTGAAAGAAGACGACGTGTGGCCGGTAAGGTCGATAAAGGAGAGGAAGTTGAGCGCACCGGCGAAAATTTATTCCGGAAATTCGCGCATGCACTGCTTTTGCAAGTTTCTGCGGAAACAGCCGTATAACTGCACGTGCCCGTTCGGACCACACGCGCGCGCTGTTACGAGGCTACGTGTGCTCGAACATTTATGTATGGATACGGATCGCGTGATATCGCAACACACACGTCGGGCTACCTATGAAAAATAAAAATTCACTGTATATATCGATCTCCTACCCCCATCCAATAGTGTATATGTACAAGCACTCGTGCGGTAACGACGCATATTCGTAGCAAGTATCGCTCGTTTGTGTTTTTGCTAGACGATGGAAAAACTGCTCCAGTCGAAAAAAATGCCGTTTTTATTTTCTCCGTGAACGACCGAATACCTGCCAAAGGAAACGTAAAACTCGTGTAAATGCACAAAGCTAAGAGTAAAGTTACACGAATAAAAAAAAACACTGAGTTGCGTTCGATCGTGGTACAGTGTAAAATATCGATCAAAGGAACGTAACGAGCTCCCCCCTGGATACACTCGTCTCGTTAAGGTCTCTTCCCGAATTCGTAGCAAATATAAGTACCGCGAATCGCTAATTGCGGTTCTCGTTACCTACTTTCTTACAACTCAGTTCACCCCGAGAAGTGCTTCGAGCGTGTAACACTTGCCGTAAAGAACGAATTAATTAAAGGAAGAAACGAGAACCGGCGCCGCTTCGTGCAGGAGCCGAGAAACCAGTCTCGAGGGAGCATACAAATGTTATTCGATTAAATATCTCCTCATATGAGATTTCATGGACTCGGCAACCGTGTACAGCGTGTACACGTAGTAAACGAATAATAACGTGAAATTGCAAAAAGAGATTCTGCAAATATTTGGGGGAGATTCCGAAGCAATTCGTCGGTGGGGATAGTTTCCACAAATATTTGGAGCAAATTTCGGGACGATTTGAAGCTTATCGATTACTTTACAAACACGGTCTGCCAGAATTGCGGTAAATAAATAAATAAATAAATAAGTAAACAAACGAGTAAATGAATAAGAAAGAGGGTCGAATTGAAATTCTGACCAATAATTACATGTCGTCGAAATAATGGATTCTTACCAGGGTGTGCGCGTTCATTGTCAGAGGTAAATGTTGAAATCGCTTCGGTCCCATCAAAAATAGACCGTGAAGTAAACCGAATACCACGCGTACAAGAATTACGCGCACCTCGTTCAATTTTCCATCAAATCCATGCAATTCGTCCTGGCAATACGACGATTCGATTACATACTCTTCGGTGCAATGCATTTTCTTCTTTCGACGCTGCAAGTGGATATATTATTGCTCGTAAACAAACATACGGGGGAAGGAATACGCGATGTCATTACGAGACAAAATCAAATTAAATTGCTTTTGATGCTTCGATAACAGCGGAAAGTACATTTAAAAAAGAAAAGAATAATATAATTTAAACTATAGTATTGTCATTTAAATTGAAATCGAACTTATGCATCTTGAAAAATTGTAATCCAATTTGTACAGGAAAGTTTTCACGGAAAAACCAATACTCCGCTCGAAAAAAACCACTGGAATAGATCGTTTCCCTCGGACAACAACAAGCAAAACAGGAAGAAAGAAAAAAAAGCGTTACGGATTTCACGGTGCTGCTGTTCGTACCGTTACTGAAAAACAGATACAGTAAATATACTGGTCAAGAGAATTAAGGGACCACGTTTCTAGGCCGTTGAAAACCGACTATCAAGAATGAATGAGAAATCCTCTCTATTTACTTCTCTTTCCGTCTTAGTCATTCAACCCTCGATAGAGTCATTCACATCCGGAAACAAAACTGGAGATCTCGTAAGAGTTTCAGAAAACTATCGAAACGAATCCTCAGGACAAAGTGAACGGTGTACAATGCAAGGTGATGAAACCCTGTAAGAATGGGAGTCGAGCAAGTGACTACCTTCGTCTCGGTAGACAGTACATAAACAGACAGTTCAATTGGACACACGAATAGTTTTTTCATTGATAAAGTCGTTGCAAGAACACTGAGGATAACTTACGTACGTTCGGGTGGCAAGGCTTGATGATTCCACTCGGGGAAAATTCAATAAGATGCGAAGAAGGTTGTTGAATTGGCCGCAGAGAGCGGGCACGAAAACACAGATGAACAAATTCCGAGGGCAACTTTGGAGTTCGCGAGGCTACTCGACGAACGCCGGGTGGATGACCCTGGTTTCGCAATCGTTGCTCGATGGAGTATCGCACGCGTTCCTCCGAAGAGGACGAACACAGGGCCAGTCACACGAACGGCATCGCGCAAATTAATCTTCGCTCCTTTTTGAATGGCAGCGGACAGTTTGTCATCGGTCAGCCAAGGTGTCGGCGAGAATCGCGCGAGACCGAGAGCGAAAACGGACCGGACCGGACCGCGCACCTACACAGTCGACGCCAGACTGGATATGCCCGGGTTGAGTTGAGATTGAGCGGACCACCACGCATCCTCTACGGGTAGAAGCTTTACCCCGACCCCGACCAATCGTCGCCCTCTCCCGACATTACTTCCTCGATCCTTTCGACGAAAACCACCCTTAAAGACTGGTGGTTTGTATGAGCGCGGGATCCCCTTCCTTCCCGCACGCTTCGATACAGAGAAATCTGGCTTCCTTCGGTCTCGAAGACGATTGTATTTCCGAAAAATATTGGGGTGGTGGGGGTGGGGGGAGGCGGTCGGCTTCAGTATCGATTCGCTGAAATGAATCAGATGAAATAAATAACTGATAGAAATAAATAAATATAATTAAGTACTCGCATGCTTCTGTACGTGGGTCCTTATGGTGGTATTACGCGTATGCGCGGTATTGCGTTTTCGGTTTACGGGTCTAGCTCCACAGCTGAGGTTATTTTAACGATTATTAATAATGTTTTTAATGAAAATTCAAGTTTTAACTGACGCGGGAGGAAAGTGGTTGAAAACGTTTTTGGCGACATCTACGGAAAAAGGCCCAAGCTACTGGCCAAATAGTATCAACCTCCTGTTGCTAGATGGCGCAAACAAACCATTAGAGCGCGCGATTTAAAAAATTATATTAAAACGTACTGTGCAATGCAATTCTAGGCTAAACTTGTTATACACGAAAATCAGATATTATACTTGTACCCAGATCCATGGACTGATTGTGCCTAGGATCTTTATGTTTGTTAATAAATACAAATACAAATTACGTTAATTAAAAGACCCTAAGTGTATGTACCTGCGGATTAGTGCGTATGCACATACACTCTACTGATCTGTATTAAGCTAACTGTTCATTAAAACCTAAATAAATGCAACGTTCACAGCCATTATCTCGGTACTATCCTAGATTTACGTTAGTTTATCGGGGATAATAACGAATTCCCAAGTCTCAGCATGAAGGGGGTTATACATATACATATACTGTGAATGGAGACGGAAATGAAGATAGATCATTTTGTTATCCTTATCGATTTTAACAATGATTACCATACACTTTAACTAATAACTTGAACCTCGGGTCTTTTTTATCTGATTTCTCATTAAATACATATAAAAAACTAATTATTAATTAACTTACCTACACCTAGCCTGGGAGAAATTGAAACATGAACTTGCATGAACTGCTGCTAGCCGAGGATAACGATAGTTTTCCAGAGTGCAGTGAACCTGAATGACCCTTGGCGTCTGAGCAAGAAGTAGCAAGAAGAATCATTAGAGCGCCATTTACAAAATTTCTGTACCTATTCAATTTCTTTTCATTAATTCGTTTCACTTACAAATTCTCTTTCTCCCACTTAGTAATTTACCATTGGGTCTGTTTTAAAAGATTCAAGTTTAATCTTTTCTTATTATGTGTTTACTGCAGATACATCTAAATTAAGTATCGAAACTCATTCAATACAGCCACGTATGTTACATATGGTATATATATCATGTATATGTATACATATATAGTATTTATGATTCAATTTGATTCAACTGCCGCTAGGATACCGGTATATCTATCTCATTAAAAAAATCGAAGCGTAAATCTTCTTTGATATCGTCACATCTGTTTTGATAACCATTGAAAGACTAAATACAAATTATAACTGTTCTAAGGCATTGAAGATTGTAAACGTTTGCGAGAGAAGAAGGTTATGGCAAAAATGGATTTATCATTGTTAAAAAGTAAATTTCGTGGTTCTCTGCTGGGCGCTTTAATTGGCGATTGCTTGGGCAGTTCTTATGAAAATGAAGAAATATTAACAACCGGCATGAAACTAATTTTACAACGATCCTTCGATAAATTGGAGGGACCAATGTTTAAAGGTAAAGCATAAAATTTTAAGCAAATTGTGTTACGTATTCTGTTTAGGACGCGGAAAATATGAAAATCAATATTTGCATAAATATCCTTAATCTATTATATCTCTTGTTATTATCACTGGTGTTGATATGTAGTATGTTTTTTTAACTGTATAGCACCTGTCATACAGTTTACCGATGATTCTGCAATGACTTACTCCATGGCAAAGTCTTTAATCGACACAGGGGAATTGGACATTATTGATTTAGCGAAAAGATTTGTCAAGAGTTACTATCAGGAGCCTAATCGTGGCTATGGTCCTCTTGTTGTAACAGTACGATATGGTGACACCAATTTTCCAAGAATTGAATACACATAAAAATTCTGTATTTATTATTTATGTGTAATCTTAATGCAACAAGGTATTCCAAAAGTTACGTGGTAACAAATTCATGGACATTTTAAGCCCAGCAAAGGAACAATTCAATGGTCAAGGTTCATGGGGAAATGGTGCAGCAATGAGGGTTGCACCCATTACATTGTTCTGCTATCAGAACTATGATAAACTTTTAGATATTGTTAGGAAAGCGAGTCAGTTAACTCATACTCATAAAGTTGGAGTAGATGGTGCCATTTTGCAGGTAATTACTTTCGTGCATATCTCACAATTACGTTTCAGTGAAAATGACTATCTTAACTTATAATCTGTCATTGAATTCATTGCTTTGCAGGCAGTAGCAGTGCAACAAAGCCTTTTATTAAATCCCAATGAAGAATTGAACGCTATAAATTTTATTGATGATTTAATCCATAAAATGAACCAAATAGAGATAGATGATGATGGGTATGCTTTAAAACTGTATTAATAAGAACATTTGTCCAGAATACTATGTCTACAGCTGGAAACCAATTTACATAGATTTACAATTTAAAGATACCAGTCTAAGAGGAATTGCTGTATTCTTTAGAAGCATTAGAATTTACAGATTGAAGTAAACTTGAACTGTTAATAAACTTCTTATCAATTTCGTATGATATTTGTCAGTTTTGCTATCTTATCAAGAAGTTCAATGAATGTTTGTTTATTACAGTTTAGGTCTGTCAGAACCACAACCCTATAAAGTACAACTGAGTGTAATGAAAAGTTTAATATTGGAAGAAGGTGAAGAATCACATGAAGAAAAAGTGGTTCAGATATTAGGAAATAGTGTATCAGCTTTATATTCAGTACCAACTGCCATATTTTGTTTCTTAAGAGCACAAAAACCAATTACTGGCATACAAACAGAAAATCCGTTTAGAAGAGCAATTCAATATGCTGTAAGTATATCATTCATCATTTGTTAATATGAAAAGTATTGCAGTCAGTATTAATAGTGATATAATACAAAATATATATCTTTATTTTCAGATTAGTTTAGGTGGTGATGCAGACACTATTGGTAGCATGACTGGTGCAATTGCTGGTGCATTCTATGGGGAAGAAAAGATTAACCCGAATCTTCTGCAGCACTGTGAAGCTTCAGACGAATTTAGGAATCTAGCAGACCAATTATTCAATGCAGCCACAGCGTAGTAGAAACTTCAACTTGTAATCATTTTTAATAAAATTTCATGAAACTACAATCATTGCAATAAAAACTGTTACTTTCAACTTATAATTGAGTAGCTAGATTTATGTATCACATCTATATAAATATATGTAATATCGATCATTTATAATTTATAACATGAATTTGTACCTTTTGTCAATAAACGTGGAAAACATTCGGTAACTTAATTTTGCAAGCAGAATTTGACGTTTCCATCAGCTGATTCGATTCAACATGGCCGCTCGGAAAACACGTTTCCTATCTACGGTCGAAGAAACGCCTACAAATGATTAATGCTTTTTATGAAATAGGAAGAAATTACGGTGGATAGTAGTGAAATTTTTCCGAATACCTTGTTTCACAATGGCTTGTAGCGAAAAAGTGTTAGAGGGATTTATTTGTCCAATATGTATGACAGAGTTTAAAGCTCCTACTCAGTTAACTAAACATTTCGAGGATTTTCATAATGATGATCCAGAAATTCTAAAATCACTTAAAGGTGAGAATATTGCATTCAACAATAATCCAGCGATATATACCCTGAATGTGTAAAACTGAGAAATGAAAAGGAAATGTATACATTTGTATTAAAAATGATTGCTTAAATTCAGTCAACAATATAAATAGCTGAAGTCATTTTCATTTGTAGACCTTTTTGGCAAAGCTAAAAAGAAGATTTTAAAGCAAGATGAAATACCAGAATCATTTACAACCACCATAATAAATAATAGACAACGTAGTCCAGAACTTAATTGGGGACCCCAAGAAATAGGTATGAATGTACATTAAAAAAGTATTTTCTGCTTCCACATATTTATACAGTGCTTCCTTATATGTATATATATTACTGTCTGCAGACATATTCCAATAGACTTTATAAAATTGTATCTATTATATACATTGCATATTGATTACGAAACATTTCAGGTGCAATTAAATCACATACCACATACTTCAAAGAAGTAAGAAATGCAAGACTAGAGCGATATTCTACTGAAACAAATAAACTTCTTATAAGACTAGATAAATTATTAAATAATTTACCAGCTGATCCTGTTGATAGAAAAAGTAAAACTCTGATATAATTGATCCTTGTATCGAAGATGTATATTTTTCTTTTACCTTTTATAAATTAACATGTTTCTTTCTGTTAATGTAGTACATGAGCGCGCAATAGTACCATGGATAGATGAAAAAGATGTGAAGTTATGCCCCAACTGTGCAAAAAGTTTTCATGTTGCTAGAAGAAAACATCATTGTAGACTTTGTGGGGCTGTTATGTGCCACAATTGTACAATATTTTTATCTTTGCAAAATGCAAGTAAGTTTTAAAGCAACCAAATACAGGGGATAAAGTAAATGAATAAAATTCAGTTTGTATGAACTCAATAACTATCTTATAGGAAAAATGACAAGTCCTGTATCTGTACAAGATGATTCTGCTGTGTCTCCTACTACTGAAAGACCAATCTCCGAACGTTTAGTACGTGCTGGTATTGGTCTTACAAAATTAGCTCGATCGCCATCCAGTGGTAGTTTAAATAGTGTTCTGTCATTAGTCAATGACTCGGCAGCTGGAGAACATCACTTCAGAATTTGCATGCACTGTGCAAATTTACTCGATGCAAGAGAAAAACAAAAAGCAAAACACTTTGATAAACCAATTGTGTGTCAGTTTTATGAGAAGATGAAAACTTACATGAAGGAAGCATCGCAGTATGTGAAAATGTACAACAAAATGTGGGAATCTTTAAGGTACTAGTTACACAAACATCATAAAATGAACGCGTATATAATAGCATTGCAAGTTGCAGTTCATATGTATAAAAGGATGAATTTTTCAGTGATGGAGAATCTACATATAATTTAGAAGATGCACAGGCTTTAAGAGTTAAGATTGCAAAACTGGGTGAAAATATAGATATAATTAGCAAAAGAATTTCAGTACTGGGAATCAGATGCGTGGAGAATCCTCCACAGGAGCAAGAACTCCGACTGCATCAGATGGTCAGGGTATCTGCAATGATATTTCTAAAAGAGGAATTACTGACTGTACAGGCTTTACCTTCAGAAGAGAAATACGGAGAATTGCAAAATGAACGCCAGAAACGATTAGAAGCCAGAATTAAGTATGAAAGACAGCTAGAAGAAGAGCCAAGGGAGAAATCAAAGGAGTTACGTAAAAGAGAAACATGGAGTAATGAAGTCCGACCTTCTTTGAGAGAAAATAAGGTAATACTTATTTCTAAAAGAAAACAGTTAAAACATCAGTCTCTATATTAATATAAATTAACTGCATTGTTAGCGTAGCCGGTAGTGGTACTGAATCAATCACAAGGTTGGGGACCTTCCAATGTTACACCTAAGATGCCTTCTTCTATGGACCCAATAATCGAACAAATGAGCAATCTTCGAGCTTACATTAAACAGGCTAGAGATGATTGCAGATATGATGAGGTTGCCACCTTAGAAAATAATCTTAGGGAACTTCAAAGCCTCTACTTTACTATGAATCAGAGTAATAATAGTGATGGGTAGACATAACCATGATTGCATTTTTCGGTAATCTTGTATTTCTTATCGAATTTAAAAAGACTTAATAAATGTTTCTATTACGTCCAAAGTTTTATGCATCTATGTTCATGTGTCAATGTGCAATGTGATATATGCGCGAGTTCCTTTACATTGATAAATTTAATTATGTCTCAATATCTAGAGACTTCGTAGAACAGATATATACTATTGTACATAATGATACTATAGAAAGTGTATCATTTTTCACAAAAAAGTTTATATTAACATTAAGTGTATTAGTGTAAGAATAATCCACGATATGAATACGTTCACTTGTATACACCAATTACTATTGAAGTATTTCTGTGGATGTCAGTTTCACTATCCATGTCATCATGATTATGTATTATTTTTATTAAATTCTAAATAAATGTGCATGCGTTTCTACACAATACCATTTGGACTTCTTATTATGAAAGATTAATTTTTGCCAAAACTTGAACCTACTTCAACATGTGTATAAAAAATAAAGCATGCTCTTTTATATGACCTATGAATTATGTTGTTCATTGTATTCCAAAACTGTGATAGGTAATTCTTGCGAATCCAGTGCATCTTGTGTTATATTTTTTTGCTCATTGAAAACATTACTACTTGGGTTAGTAGCAGAATCTGCACCAAGTTCAACGATACACTGAGGCAATTCTGCAGATGCTACTTCATTTTCTTTTATATTTAGAGTACATACACAGGATGAATTATTCATAGAATTCTTTTGTAAACTATTACTGAATGTAGCCATGCTATTGTTCAAAAAGGCTGGAAGTTCATTTGACACCATTTCTTGGATTAATTTCGCTTGTTCCACAGTGTGTCCAAATTCATTTAAAAATAAAGGTAACTCGCAAGTTGATAGTTCCTGTTTCTTCAAAATACATTCCTGCAAGTTACTATTGTTTATGTTAGATGTATTTGCAAATTCGTTTACTATTTTCGTTATACTAGGATTGTTGAGTACTCTACACTCCTCTGTACTATATTCACTATTGAATTTCATTAAGTCAGACATTTCAACTTTTACAGATTGTTGATTTTCAATGTTTTCTAAACACGGTTTATTATGTTTCTTGCTTATAGAAACTAGTTTTGTGGACTGCATTTTTCCTTCCAAAGAATTATCATTCAGTATATTTTCCTTTACATTAGAATTAACCATCTTGTTATCATTGGTGTCAGAAGGTAATCTAAATATTAGAGATTCACTGAAGTCAGTGTTGTCTTGTGGACCTACTTTTTCTTCTAATAATTTTCTTATCTCTTCTTCTGATATATCTACAGGTGCTGCTGGTCCATATTCTGGTCGTTTTGGAAGTTCATCTGTTAACAAAAATTGATGTTTCACAATGAAAATCAGTTGAACATTTTTGTTCATCACACCTTTTAATATGTTTCCTGCTACATAATCAGCTGCTCTGAATAATTCGGCTTTTACCAAAAGGTTCAATAAAGTGTGTAATGTTGGTCTTTTCTTGCCCATCGTTCCCCATTCCGCTAAAAATATTTCTGCTGCATTTCTTCGCTGTTGCTGTGCAGCTTGCTCAATCATACTACATATAAGGGTATGTACAATGAATAAATAAATATTAATACTTTTTCTAGAGCCATGTCTTTAGTGGATTACCCGAAATGTTCTGCATTAAATTTAGGAAGAGCACAGTTTTCTCCTTTTGGCACAATAGCCATTAATTTTTTCCACGAATCAGATATATTCAATATTTGCCCAAGCATATACAGTTCTGCAGGTCTCAATTTTCTTAGTTCCGTGTCCAGACAAACTGTATTTTGTGACATTATGTTATTTATATATATATAATCATATATCACAGTGGTTTCTGCAGTAACTAATATTTCATAGAAATAAGTCGTACTTCTAAAAAAGAAATAATTTTCTAGTATTTTATAAATAATTTTAACAGAACATAAATAAAGGTACCAAAAGCAGGCATATTTATGTAGGACATACATTGTATATGTATATATGCATGTAAGTACATACATTGTAAGAATAAAACCAAAATAATTTCTAACCTTTTTGTAAATAATATTCCGTTAAAATATCATGTGCTTATTGTATATTTATATACCTATTTATATAATAATTTTTAGAAAACTATCATTTACCGTTGTTTCTAAGTACTCGCTATTATGGTTTACATACGAAATAATAATTTGTTTATTATTTTTATTCGAATATTATACACATCAAAGGAATCAGAATGAATCAGACTTCCCGATTCGTGTATTGAAATTAAATTGAGTCATACTCGCTATTGCGATATTTCTCGTGATGAAATTGAGATGCAATTATAATTATGCAAAATCTATTAAATTCTGAATGAATGTAAACTATAATTATACATAAGGGATTATAAACTTGATATATATTAAACATTGTATTGTAAAAGGTTTGTACAAAAACTACATTAAAAATAATCTTTTTATAATATAAGGACACACATAGGGATCAGTATAGAATATAACAAAAACAGCAATGTACTTAGAATATCGCAAGCTTGATGAAAGTGCGGTATATTAAAGAGGTCTACAATTAAAGAATTTATATGTTATAACACTAATTGAGATATTCACTGTTTTATACAAGTACATTATACAAACCATTGTCTCACAATCTGTTTGATACATCCTTAGCATTTTCCTTACTATTAGCAATTCGTGATCCAAATTGGAAAGCTCTCTTAGGAAAAGTGGCAGTGCTTTGAAACCCAAGTTTATATGCTAATAAACGTAATAATAACTTGTCTCCTAAACCGGATGGCATTTTATCTGTTGGATAGCACCTATAAAGAATTTAACGATTCCAATTCCTTGTTATTAACTGCAATTCGTTTAAATTTGGATTTACCTTTCCCATGGTTTTAACTGTTGAACATATTCTACTACATTTTCATCTAAATATGGTAGTCTAGATTGCTTTCCATGGTCAGATACAATACGATCATCTCGACCCAAATTTCTTTCCGAAATTCTAGCTAATTCAATGCTCAGTTCCTCTGCCAATGCATTCCAACCTTTGTGTTTGAGTATTGTTCTATGTCTCATATATCCACCAAACAATTCATCCGCACCCATGCCTAGCAAGAGTACCCTACACGGGGATTCATAAACACGATTGCTTGTAGAAAGAGTACCTTTTGCACGACTTGCAAACCACACAGCACAACCTAAGCTTTCATCTAATATCGTACAACGTGGATAGAGTAAATGACAAATTCGTAAAGAACGATATTCCTGCAATTCTGCTTGAGTGATATTAACCTGAAATAATTGTATGTGACTATGCAATCGTCGGTATTAAAAACATTTTAAAAAGAAATACGTAAAAATTCTAATACTGTACTTCTATAAAATTCCACTTCCTATTAGGGCAAATCTTTAAGAGTTCTAAAAACGTTTGCTTCCCAGTTCTTCTATCAGGAACATCATACTGGTCTTGTACAACTTGTTTCTCGTGATTTGCTTTGGACTTTATGAATGTGTTAACGGATTTTTCGAATGCAACATTAATCAAATCTATACATTCATTTTGTGGTACATACTTATCAGCAATTAATGTTAAAATACCAGAATCTAGACCCCCAGAAAAAAGTATGCCTATTTTTGTATGATTACATGTAACACTTTCTCGATTTAAGAATAGTTTAATACAATTTTTACAAAGCTTTGGTTGCTTCTTTATTCTTACTTCCACAGCTTTGTAAAGAAGTTGCGATAAACGATCTACTCGTTTGTATATATCTTTATTTTTTAACAAGTGTTCTAAAGTCTTGAAAGATTGTTCAAAATGAGGGCAGTTTTCAAAACATTCTATATCATTAATACTAGGATGTAAGTGTATATTCGTTGTTATATTGGAATGCAGTATAATTTCTTTAATATCAATATCCACATTTAATTGCATTTCTAATGCTTCAATAACATCTGTGAATCTTAAATCTGGTTCCCTCCATGGATAGCATGTAAGATTTAATCTCAAATTAGCCAAGTTCATCATAAAAATACCAATTGCAGGAACTTCTACAACTCCATTAATCTGCTTATGAGCAACAGATGTTAATGTTAAAATATTTTCATCCGTATTTGATTTTAAAAGCAAACTATGCCGTCCTAAAACATCTCTACCAAAGTATATTAGATTACTGGTCTTTTGAAAATATATAAAACTATATGGTCCTTGAATGTCTTGAAATACAGACATTACATTTGAAGATGATTGAAGTGCATTCAATAGGAAATCTGTGTCACATATATCATCTTGAATCTGAAACAAAGAATACAATTAGTAGACAACTATTCGAGACATAAATATATGGCAATGGAGCAAATGCGATCTCATACTTTGTTACAAGATATTTACCAATGTTCCAAAGAATACATCTCCATTCCATAAAAGAATATTACCAGCAGAATCTATGGCAGGTTGTACACTCAAATTGGTACCTTGCATCCATAATACAGAAGCTGCAAAGTGACCACACCAATTTTCAGTTAAATGTTCAATCCTTTCAGTAATACTGTCAGGGCCACGAGCAAATATTAAATCCTTACAATAGTTCCACTAACATAGAATAATATAACATCAGTAATATATACTCCTGCAATCAGACTATAGAGGTTTACTTTTAATAACATTACAGTAATACTACCTCATTTGGAACTTGCGAATTGTTCTTTTGGTTTTGTGAAACATAACAGAATATACCGCACATTGTTCACCGGTATATATAAACATAACCTTAACCTACAAATATGTGTATGCATGTATGTACATACGTACTTACATACATATATATACAAAATCCCTTCGTCGTATTTATTTACGATATTATTACATATTGTAAAAATTTGTTTTTGACAAACATTACTGACTGTTTCACGACTCTTCTCCTCCTGCGTTTTCACTGACTTGCTGCAGGCAAAAGTGTGTGCAAGGTGTGATGTGTGTATAAATAAAAATTCAAGCAATGATATAAGTGTAGTGGTGAGTGGTGAGTGGTGGTGTCACACGCTCGTGTGGAGTTGACATGGTTGGAGAATACGTTAACCAGATGGAAAGGGAAAATCCACTCCACTCCCGTTCACAGCTTCACATATATATGTGTGTATTTAACAGTATTTAGGAACTGGACATTGTACCGTACTGGGGTGTAATTTATTCGTAGTGTACAGATCTCACTTTGCTTAGTGAAAGAAACCTCCGTTTCGTTGTCGTTGGTGCAATTAAATAGAATAATCTGAAACTTCATTATAAGGGTTATTGCCGTTGACAGATCGACGATCTATTTACAATATGATCAATACAGGGTATGTAATGTAAATTATATCAAAATATTCTAGTTATTGTAACGGTGATAAATAATTGTGAATGCTGTTAACAAATAAAGGAATTACCATTGAGATAATAGTATCATCTGTGAATTTTTAACATAGAAAACTTGCTGGTCGTACTATTTTTATTACTTCAGGCACAATATATACTGCAGCTACAGAGAGTAATTATTTTTATTTTACCTAGAATGACAATTTTAAGTATCATGTTATACTGTTCCAATATTTTCTTATAAAAAAAATAATAAAGAAAATGTTATTGTGTTTTAGTTGAGGAAGCAGGTGGAAAAGCATTACCTTGTGTTGTAGATGTAAGGAATGAAGAACAAGTAGTTGCTGCAGTAGAGAAAGCATTTGATAAATTTGGTGGTATTGATGTTGTTATTAATAATGCAAGTGCAATTTCTTTAACAGGCACAGCCTCTACAGATATGAAAAGATATGATCTTATGCATAACATCAATATCAGGGGAACATTTCTGGTGTAAGTATATAAACTGTATAAATGTTCATTAATGATAACAATGTACATTAACTGAATTTTCAAATCAGATAATAGAAACATTTCAGATAATTGTGTAATGTTATCACTTCAAGGTCCAAAGTTTGTTTACCGTATCTAAAGAGGAGTCATAATCCACACATAGTAAATATTAGTCCCCCATTGAGTATGAAACCAATATGGTTTAAAAATCATGTTGCATATACTATGTCTAAATATGGTATGTCTATGTGTGTCCTCGGTATGGCAGAGGAGTTTAAAGGGGATGGTATTGCTGTGAATGCAGTTTGGCCAAAAACTGGTAAACCTGAAATTCAGTCATGTTGCTATTATAAGTTGCTGCATGCATTTCTTATTAAATTTAATTTGTTACTTGCTTTTTTGAATAACTAGACGTTTTCTGCTATCGTTTAAGCTATTTATACTGCTGCAATTGAAGTGCTATCTGGTCCTGATTCGAGTAATTATAGCCGTAAGCCTGAGATAATGGGAGATGCTGTTTATTCGTTAATTTGTAAAGACAGTAAGTCTGTCACTGGAAAATTTTTAATCGACGAAGAACTATTGAAAAGCGAGGGAATTACCGATTTTACTAACTATGCGTGCAATCCAGGTAAGCGTATTAGACACGATTACTTAACCGTTTGAGTGCCACGCAGCGCAATCACGCTGTTCAGATTCCATGTCGCAAAGTGCCACTAAACCAAATTGTTTTTCCTTTCGATTTCGACGGGAATATTATAAAAAAACGACATCTTAGCACTCGTCTACGTAAAATGAAACAAGCGCCATCGCGCCGTTTGGCACTTTTCGACAAAGTTTCTGCAATGATCCCTGGCACTCAAAAGGTTAAATATACGGTTTTTAATCTGTATAAAATTATAATCTTGTTTTCTGTTTTAGCAAATAAGAACAATTTAATGCTTGATTTCTTCTTGGAAGACAATCTAGCGGAACTAAGTTTGCAAGGTCAGTTGGAAAATAGTTACTCGCAAAAGAAGACTGAGAGTATACAGGATAGTAGTAAATCAAATTTAAAGATTGAACAAGTATTTACTGCTATTGAAGCTAATTTAAGCAACGAACTAGTTAACAAAACAGGCGCTGTATTTCAATTTAATGTTAAAGGTAATCAGTGATTCGTAATAATCCACATACAATGTACATTTAACGATTCGTAATAGTTAAATGCATTGTTTGATATAAATATCATAGGCGACGAAGCTGGTACATGGTACTTGGACCTTAAAACTGGTAAAGGTTCGATGGGGAAAGGAGAACCAAGTCAACCCCCAGATGCCACATTAACAATGGACTCTCAGAACTTCTTTGCAATGTTTACTGGTGAGTAATTATACTGAAATAGAATATTAAATTTATGTAACTGGTTCTTTACATTAGAACCTTCATTGTTTATGAATATCTAGGAAAATTGAAACCAACATCAGCATTCATGATGGGAAAATTAAGAATCCAAGGTAATCTCCAGAAAGCAATGAAATTAGAAAAATTAATGCAAAGTTTGAAGTCTAAACTTTAAAAATAAAAAGTATAAAAGTACTTTTTTTTAAACGAATATTCACCTATTAACTGATTATAACAAAAATGACTATATTCAAGTTGTTTTTTGTCAATATTTAGTATCATATGTGAAATATTTATATGACCACCACAAGTGAATATAAAATATATTTTCATATATTCTTGTAATATTTTATAATTGTTAAAAGAATTAATTTATACTCACAAATATAAATTTATACGAATTGCATTGTTATACAATTGTGTACATTATTATTACTTAAATGGTATCCTTCTGTAATGTATGTGGATGTAGAATGTATTTTACTACTAAAGCTTTTGCTTCTTCGAATGTACCGAAAAAAATAAATCCTCCTAAAGTTATCCACATAACTCGGGGACCAACACCAGCATAAAGTCTGCAAAATAATTGAAGGGCTTACTATTATAATACAGTGTACAGGTATAATTCACGAAGACAAATCTTACCCAGATAAACCTCTTTCTTTATAAATGTCTTGAAGTATATACAGCATTTTCAGATGCGAAGATCTTGTATTTGTTTGAGCAAGCATTATTCTTGTTTTTATAACGTCTAATGGTGTGGTAACAATAGCAGATATACCCCCTAACAATTTTTAGGTAAACAATTATAAATTAAACGAGATTACAGTAATGTGTAACTAAATAAATTTTAAACCTGCAACTGCTCCACACACAGCACTCTCCATTGGAAGAATATTTCTGTCTATGTATACACTGTACACTTTCTTAAAATATTCCCATAGAGGAAACTGAATGAAGCTGAAAGGCACATCTCTCAATACAGTACTCCAGTACCCACGATACAGTAATCTAAGACTAATGTCCTTTGTATTTGAAACTAAGGCCTGTTTCCTTTGTTTCACTATTTCTATGGGTACTCGTATTAGACATGTTACCTGTATCAGAAATACATGAAAACTTAACTCGATTTTGATAATAGGAGCAAGTATTACCATTTCTGCTAAAGATGCTGCACCCATATGAAGCAAGGATGAATACTTTCCAGGAACTTTACATTGTGCTACAGTTTTAATACTTTCGTAAGTCACAAAAAACAGCGATGCTAAAATATTACACGAAATACAATTGATTTCAAGAAATTTCATATTTATATTGTATTCTATGTATATTATGGAGTTTACCAGTAGGTGCAGAACCAATTGCTACTGGAAGAATTCCTTTATAAAGACCAGAAAATCCTCCTGCTTTTATAAATCCTTGTTTAGCTTGCAACCGTGTTTTCAGTGTGTCTAATGGAAATAACACTAAGTCAACAGAAGTACCAGCTAATCCTCCAGCCTAAAAATTTGGAATATTTAGTTAAAAAATTATTTAAAATATCAAATGTTTTCGTAGATAAAATAAATCTGTAAAATATGAGATGTTATTTAAATTTCCCGCAAATTCTGCATTGTATTTACTACACACTGTTACAAATATTACGTTTAATTACATGGACAAAAAAACAAATTTCACTTACTATCAACGAAGAAACGAAAATAAATTTCGTATTTATTATGTTTAAATGTTCCTTATCTGTTGTCATTTGGTACTGATATTTAATGAAACACTTAAATTGTACGAGACACAAAAATTCATGTATCCAAATAAATATATAAATACATACGTACACATGTAAGTACAGTACATACATAGTATGCTCGAACGTTTCTAACCAAAGATTACGTCGTATTTATGTACATATTTACGTTATAGTTTACTAACGAAGACAAATACCAGTTTATTGTTGAAAATAAAAATTACATTATTAAAATAATAATTCAATAGATTATTACAATTTAATTTTTATACATTTCCGTCTCGTAAATTTAATATATATATATATATATATATATATATGTATAAATTATTGTTTTAAATAGCGGACGAATGGGGTGAATATACCCACTAATACTCTTAATATTATATAGAAGAGTGGAAAAACGAGAAAATTAGTACTTTGATAACGAATCCATAAACTTCGTGTGTGTAAATGTGTTGGGTACTCATGTATATGTATACACACGTTTACTACTTGCTTCCAGATTGTGTCTTTATTTTTTTGTTAATTTTTTTCTAACATTATAACCAATCCTTGTATCTTGTTTTTACTAATTAATAAATATTAATTTTTAAACCCATTAACTCCTAGACCAAAAGCTTTTTATAATCTGTCTTTTAAACATAAATAATGATAAATATGAAATTGATTGTTGTAATAAACTAAAAATAAACTTCACCCTTTTTTACAGTTCTACTTAATGAATGTATACAAGTTTGTGAAAACTTAAACATTAAACTCCACAATGTATAATATAAAATGGAATTTTATCTATCGTCTAAATGTATAGGTAGAGTTTGTATCTGAAGTTCCACGAGAACTAGTTAACTTTGCTGATTGAGGGTTGGGTATACGAAAACCATGAGACATTGCACATTCCTTTCTTGCATTGAAAGATTGACATGACATATTAGATCCATAAGATGATAAATATGAATTTACAGTGTTCCTGCAAATGTAAAAATATATAATTTTATTCACTTATTTTATTTATGTACATTGTAGAACATAGAACAATATATGCAATATGCTCATTAATCTATAATAATATATTCTATACCTTGTTCTGTTTCCTTTGCTTGTAGAATTAATTGGTGTCGAAGTATCACTCAAAGAGTTTAACGTTTTATTATGTATCTCAATAGATATGAGTTTTTTTCTTAGTTCTGCATTCACCATTTTTATCTTATTATATTTTTCTCTATGTAATTTCATATTCTGAGCCAGATTATAATAATGAGACTTCAGTGTTTCGTATTTTTTATCCTTGAATTTAACCGTACGATTAACCACATTTCTTTATTTAATACGCATAAAGCTTGCAAAATAACTAACAATTTCAAGAAAACGTTGTATTACGATCTTCATTTGATTACTTTGAAAACCATATATTTTGTTCAATGATTCCAATGATTCGTTGAGTGGAACAAAATAATTTTCTACCCTCGACAAGGAGGGTTGTTGTAATTCTACGGAATAAATGTCCGCTTGTTGACACTGAGGACATTGTTTCTCTGCTACATTACGAAAGATAATAATTCGTATAAGTTTAAATCATGAAATAATGTTCTACTTTGTTATGTTATTTTTAGTCTTTATTTTACAATGTAAAGTACTGTCTTTGAATTTCCTCATTCTTACCTTGTTGAATACATCCGTTACAATATATATGACCGCATTGTGTCAAACAGAACGGTTGTTTCCCTCTATGAGCGGTAGAAAAACACTTGTTACAAATGACCCCGTCCATGTTTGCTACGTCTCTTATGAAAGAATATGATAAAATTGTAACTACTAAGTCGTGATGTTATTAAATTAATCACTTGTATGAAACGCTTGTCTTTTATAAAATTGAAAAATTAGTTTCCAGAAGGATATGTTTGAATTAAATTTATATTGGAATTAGGGATGCTCGATACAATTCGGATACATGTAAATATCGATATTTTGTATCGATATTTTAGGCAATGATATATCGATATATCGATACTCCACGGCTCAATATTGCCTTCCAATACGAATGTGCGGTCCTGACCGTCCCAACTTTTTGTTTGCGACATTTGTATAGTTTTGTATGGATAGTGTTAGCCGTACGGGTAATTTTGACCGTATTTAGATTTATCTATTATTTAAGCATAAAATATGTTACAATTAAAAGAAATTATTTTATTTCCAAATAATGTGCCTTTAATTAAGCGTTGTGTAAAATTAAAAAAAAAACAAAATAAACAGTGTATATAAATAATGTTTTATTTGTCCAAAAGATATTTTTGAAAGCACCATTTCCTTAGTGCCTTAGTTTATTACGTTTACTGTAGAAACATTTATTGCCCCTTAATGGTGCTATCTACATAGTATACATATGCGTATACAATATAGTACAGGAAACAGTAACTTTAATGTGTGCCACTGCGAAAATATTAAAAAAGTTACATATCCAATCTTGGACACTTTCCGGAACAATCCCGCCTAATCCGGGACGTCTGATGGTCACCAGATTAGTGTAAAGGAGTGTCAATTCTAAGAGAACTAAAAGGTATCCATAATAACAGAGTACGCATAACTGGAAACAAGTGAGTATAAGACAATAAAAATATAATAGATTATACCTTTTTCATATATTCTGATACTTAAATATTTTCTAAAGATTCTTATCGAAAATTTGTGTAATAAAAAGAGAACATTATGAAGCACTGATAGTGCCGCAAGCTACACGACCTCCAGAGTTTCCAGTAGTTAAAGAGTCTGGACTCATTCCTAATCCTAAATCATCTTCACCGGCATGAACAACAATAGCACGTCCGAGAATGTTGTGTGGTCCGGCGAGAGATATTAAAGAATCTGTGATATCCACACTAGCTTCTCCATGAGCATTTGCCAAAATGTTACCCAAATCCCCAACATGTCTCACAGGACTACGTTGTCCACCGTGCGTGACCTGCGGATGCATAGATTGTCGTACTTATTAATTTTTACAATATACTTAATTAACATACATATCAAATAGAAAATTAACAAGTAATCATAAAAAAGATATTTTAAGTAATAAAATTATTATAAGGGATCAAGGATTATCTGGAAGTTAAATATATAAAACAAAGAAAGGAACTGATATTTGACTAAACGTGAAATGGTATTTTTTTCCCATAGGAATATGTAAAATTATTATCATGTTACAACATTATTACCACGTATTGTCTAAATGTTACATTCTTTACAATTTACAACATACCTTAGTAGGATTAAAATGTGGACCTGCTGAAAGGCATCCTTGCCGTATATCTCCTTTCTCGTGTACGTGGAAACCATGTAACCCTTCGGAAAGACCATATATTTTGCCAGTCATTTTCACTGGACAACTTTCTTCGTCTTGAGTAAGAATGAGATATCCTGTTACGTTCGCGATTTCTACATTGTCAGGCGTTAGATGTACGACTGCCCGTAACGTTTGTTGCTAACGGAAAAGTATACAAATTGAAAGAAATGAATATTCGAATGATTTTTACGTAAAAAAAATAATACGATAATAATGATATCTCTCCTCGATAGAAACT
This sequence comes from Dufourea novaeangliae, assembly GCF_001272555.1. Taxonomy (NCBI): domain Eukaryota; kingdom Metazoa; phylum Arthropoda; class Insecta; order Hymenoptera; family Halictidae; genus Dufourea; species Dufourea novaeangliae. The sequence continues at coordinate 45,759 of NW_015374537.1, read as the reverse complement.
TCAATATGGTACCAAAATGACGGCGGTGAAATCGTCCAAGAATAAAATATTTCTTTTAACACACACGGAAGAACTTTGTGTTATTTTTTGTTAGTAGGATTATCTCTATCCGATTTGCAATTAAGTCTTATTATAGTTAAATTACATTGTATTTCCGATCTTACGTTTGCCACAGCAACACCGATAACGATGAAAAGCAATGCCACTGATTGATGCATTGTAAATTCCCTGAAAGGATACGTAATAAATTATATCGAGGTACCTATGACACCGATTTTATGAATCATTCTACCGGATTACTTGAATCTAAACTAAACACTGTTTCTCTAAATGTTTACGCAACTGCGATTGGTTTCACCGGAAATATCTTTCTCCGAAAGCACGTTAATATATTATTCGAATTATATACATTAAAATGAAACATTTTTTAATCGTGTTTGAGATGAGAACAACATTTTGTAGTTTGTATAACAACAGTATATAGACTGTAACATCTATGATTTGAAATACTCGCAATTTCGTAGTTGTTACATCATGTATGTATATTTATTGAAGACTCTAACCTTGAGAAAGAAGCGCAGAAAGTGAAAGGATGCCGCTACAAAGACGACGTAGATGCTCAGTATCACGATTATTGACCAACTGGCTGGATGTTGGTGGAACTTATGTTTATACAGGAGTCGATATCATGCAACCCCACTCACCTTCGATCTCAGGCCGATTTTTATAAGTTATGCATTACATATACATATATACATATATGTACACATACACACACGCGCGCGCACGCGCTTCCAGAACGACCAATATGTGGTAACCGAGTGATTCTAAAATCCACATCAATGTCTCTAAACAACATTAGCCCAGTTATAGCCTGTCTTTCCTTTTCCGTCTGGTCTTAATGACTTGTCACTTGTCACGCCCAATTTTGATCAGCTGTACTCGGATAGAGAATCGCCATTCGTATCATAAAAACACCTTAGACTCCAACCGTGGTACTCTTGTGCATCAAGCCTATCGCCTTAATTGAAACCAGTGTTGGACAATAGTTATAATTAATACGAATGGTACGAATGATTATTTATTCGTTATTTTTATGGAATTAAAAATTTATCCCCTAATATGGATCACTGTTTTTATCGTCCGACAACTCGAAGTACAAGGCACGCATGACGAAAATGTTGACGACCTTCAAATGTCCAAAAGGCCTGCGGGTACAAAAAGAGCACGACCAGTGAATATTGAAATAATTTTTGCCCAAGATTTAGGTTCAAAATCGTGTCTCTATTAGGATGTTCATTTCAAATTGTTTTAGTAGAATCAGAAGCTCTCCCAATTCCAATAACTTATTTCTTCTTCGCCTTGTTAAATTTATTTTCTAACTGGTAATCCATCGAGACTCGTCTTGATTTCCCTTCCCGTAACGTTGTCCGCCAATCGAACGTATGAATCAAGGGATTCTTCTGCAGATATGCCAACACTTCCGTCTGCGTCTCCATGAAATTATACACAATCTCTTCGTCCGGATCAATGTAAGACACATCCTTCGAATTAATCAAAACATTCAAGAAATGGCCGTCATATTAAATGCAATGTATACATTTATAATCCCAAGCCTGACTACTAATGTTATGCTGATAAAAAACCAGCCATATATTTTTATACCCAGAACTGTCTTTTTGCCTTTTACTTGCCGATTCACCTGAAGTACTTCTCCCTGAAGGATCGTGTCCGTCAACGTAACATCCATTTGGGTTTTTCTTGGACCAGATTGCATCGGCGGACTCAACGAAACGCGTACGTTTTCCGGTTGACGCTCAGGGAAAAACATACTCATCGTGTGATTACAAATGTCATTCTGCATATTCAGCGTTTCCTGCAGTTTCTCCTTCTTCTTTTGCGCGTCCTCTCGCATCTTCAATATAGGTTCACGTTGTCTTTCGAGCTCGTCCTTTCTCAAACCTTTCTTCTCCAAAAGAACATGTTGCATACGTTTTAATTCCATCGCTTTCCATCTTTCTCGCGCTTCAGCGATTATTTCCAATGGTGTCTACGCATGTAAGATATTACCAATCACGAGATATCCGCATTTTTTCGAGCTCTCATACTATGACGCTAGATTCGATATAAATCATTGCGATTAAATACCGTCGTAGTCTTCGCTACTTCCGACGTAGTTGTGTCCGCCTCTGCTAATTTGTCTTTAGCCCTCTCCGTCTCTTCTAATTTTTTCCTTTCCGTTATGTGCTGCACCAGTCTCTGTTTCTCTTCAATTATCTCGTGATGCGTCTCCCGCCATAATTTCTGCCAATTTCTGCAATTCTCTATCTGAAATGTACAATTGATGATTCGATTATATTCTAGTACTCTGACTTAATGGAGAAAATCGTTTTATTTTTCATTAAAGCAATGCTTATTTCATCTGTGAGACTACCGCCTATACATATAGTTATAGTATAGATGCCACCGAGATCGTTACCCTCATTACTTGTCGTTTTATAAAATTGGTCATCCACCGTTCGTTGGCCTTGTCAGATTTCAGAAATGTGTCCGGTGGCAAGAACATCCTTAAAGCGCCATTAAAGTCGCAAAATCCTACACACTGTGGATTCAAATACAAGGGATGAGTATAAATCCCCGTAATTATACGACCCGATAGACTTTGAACGATGCAGGGCTCTTCGCTTTTCACGACAAAGTCCCAGATCTCGATGCTGCCATCCATTCGTGCCAAAATCAGGACGGTCGGACGATAGCTGCCCCATGACGCAGCGCTGTATCTGAATTCGAGAAACACCCGTTATAATCGTACACATGGATTATAACATGTACCTTTTTATAACAACACTTTCTCTCACGACTGGATACCCTGCCTTAAACGTACAATCCTTACCCAACAGTCGATTTCTTCCACATTAACGGTGTATCGAATGTCTCCTTCCAAATGGCAAATATTTTCCCTCCTATCGTGGCTACGATATCGTTGTAAATCCTAGGTCTTACCGAGTGAGTTATCGGTCCGTCGTGTACCTTCTTGCACCAGGACCATTCGCAAGTCTCTGTGTGGACAGTTACATCGGTGGAAAACTCGAATCCCTTCCACTCGACGCAACCGAAGTCACCTAATGATAACAAGTATCCGAGGCACGTTACCAGCTGCTCTCGAATCCGTTGGTTCAACTGACCGGACTAATTAGACCGACTATCAACCCACCTTCAACAGTGCCCACGCATATTCTCGGCAGCATCTCGTAATCCGGTTTTTCCACTATATTTTTAAAAAATCTTCTAACGGTAATGTCCTTCGCAGGTGGAACGAGATCGACGCGCTTCTTCTCAAATGTCGGTACAAAGATACTAAGGGTAGTTATCCGCACTCGACGGCTGATATCGGGATGTTGTACTATTAGCAGGTAATGTGGTTGGAAGATACGATCAAGATGCTTATACGGTGAAGCGGCTTTCATTGTCGCGGGTCGCTTCAATGGCCACTTCTTCTTCGCGATTCGATGCTTATCACTTTTCAATTTTTGTCGCCTTGCGATAAACAACGAACGATTACAGTGTTTATGTTACAGAAGAACAGGACAATCTTGCGTGTAGTGATTCTATCAGTCCACTAACTTTAAATCCCAGAAGGCAATCGTGCCATCATCGCTAGCGGTAAGAAATTGAACTGTTAATTCATCCTCGGCAACGTCTTCCGGTAACGATGATATTATTCCATTTTCATCGACTTTGTTGTAAGGCGGGAGCCACGATATATGTGTTATCGTTCCTCTTTGACTGTCCTTCAACGAAGACATCGCGGTCGGTCTGATTGTGCAGGTTCCCGATATTTGTCGCAGCCACGTAGTTAGATGCCTTATCGCGAGCTTGTGCTTCACTTGCGCCGGGGTTTTTACAATTACTGTCTCGATCTGTTCGATCTTCCCGGGTATATGCCAGACCACGACCTACAGATTACTCGATAAATGAAGAATAAGTCTATACGGTAGTTTTATAACATAACAAAAATGCGTATTTTATTTAGGCTAGTGTTACTTAACTGGCCGTTTTCGCAGCCACCCACGATCAGATTCGGTTCCAGTGGATTTGTGGCTACCGTAGTTACCTCTCTTGTACACTCGAGAATTAATTTCGGTGTCAAACTGTCGTTAAACGACCATACCAAGACGTAATTATCGTGGTCAGCCTTCAGCACCTACGTTGAGGATGCAAGGATCGACAAAGCGGAACACGATTCCTTTCTCAGAAGGGAACATCGAGTTTCCATGCATACATTTTTCAAAAGCAGTACTCACATCCTCGATCAATTTAGGACCAACTAGACGGTGACTCTTCGAGTACCGTGTATAGGCAGCAAATAGAACTCCTGTCCACAGCGTATGCCATGAAACATCATTGATCACTTTCTCCACCACATGAGTACCATAATGAAAACTCAGATGTTCCTTGTAGCTTTCTGGGACGGACCACTGCGTATCTCTCGAATTATGCACCAAGTTCATATAGTCGTTCGTGTAGATGTCCCAAGTGTCGTTTAACAGTACCTGTGGACGTACAATATGTATAATTCTATTCGAAGGTTTGGCAATACAAGAAGCACAATGTCAGACAACGTAGAATATTGTCGCGGGAGTGTTAAAACTAAAACTAAAACTAAAACTAAAACTAAAACTAAAACTAAAACTAAAACTAAAACTAAAACTAAAACTAAAACTGACTTCATCGCACACTTCGTCCGTGAAACGACGAAGAAAATTCCTCAGTTGATCCAGTTGTTCCTCGTTGAAGGACGAAATATCCGGTGACTTGTACTCGTAGCCGTACTGGCTCCAGCAATTTGTGGGCGTTGAAATTACCGTCTGCGCCTCGATGTCGCGAATCTTTCGCGTCACTTGTGTCGCATTTTGCATCAGTCTTCGTGATATATTTTCGAAAGTTTGACGATAAGGAAGCAGTTCGACATATCCGTCTATTTGATCGTCGACTGCCCTGTCTACCAGTTGCAGCTCTGTGTTCAGCACCTCGGCGGTAGATATATACTAAGAGAGTATATAATTATACATATAGTATAAATACTTTAATAACGTCCATCCCATTTCGCTCTATCTGATACCTCGAGCTCTAAAAGTGGCCTTGTATTTGTAACGATAGTCGCTTCGATTTCTACGCTGCTTCCAAGCTCCTCCCATTTGCCCAGCGGTTTATAAACCGCGTTCCTGACACGGTTCTCAAGCCCTTCCCTCTGTTTCCTGATATATTCTATGACTGCTTCTTGTCCCTCGGGGGTCAAACAAATGTAGAATTGTCCCTCTTGAGTTAGCGACGGAACATAGCCGATAAGTATTTTTTGGTCCGGGAACTCGTATATTTTGTCTTTCACCGGCAAAAAATCACTGCTCTCTTCGTGGAGATCGATATTGTCTTGGATAATCTCCTTCCTAATGTATACCCAAGGATATTCAGTGCTGACGTTCTCCCCTATCACGCAACCGATTACTTTTTGCGTCAGGGGTGATAGATTTATCCTTGCTATACCTGGCATACCCTGAAAGCAATTTCAAAGTAAGCCTCAGTTAGTGTTTACACGAAATTGGAATTTATTAAATTCGACTGGAAACGTTCGAAGCGCCACCTTGCAGTTTCCCTGTGTTTAAATAGCGCGCGCTGAAAATCATTTTCCCTCCTAAACTACGAATGTCTTTTGAAAGAGAAAGAAAGCCCAGATTGCAAAGTGCCAGACCTTGTTGGTTGACCTTAGATGTTTGACGGTAATTCAGGGCTTTACCATTGAAGTGGAGTACCGGATTTCTTTTCGTGGCTCCTGTTTGGCAATATCATCAATCGAACCAAGCTTCAGAATGTCGTGCACCGAGGGACCGGAAGATGCATACGAATCGAGTTGGTAGATGGTTCTGCGTCTTTCTTTCGGCTCAATCTCGAGATGCACTGTTTCTTTCACCTCTTTTTCCCAATCAACTGGTTCCCTAGACAGGACTGTAAAATGATAATAATATTATCTGTAACTTTGAAGTTTCAAAAAACAAATAGCGACTAACGTCTTTCATCCCTCTCGACATCATCCCATTCCTTTTCATATTTCGATACGTATTCGTACTCTTCAACCTCGTCAAACAAGTCGTAGACATATATAGAACTTTCAAACTGATCTATATCTACATCATTTTTTTCCAGATTTCTGATTTTAACTTCCTTTTGTTCATCTTCTTCATCTCCCTCCACGCTACGATTCGATTCGGCGTCCATTATCTGTTTATTAACCTCGTACAAATATGTTACATAATCTGAATGGCACTAATTGTAAGTTGTATGAATATGCTAATTATTTATTCAGTATCGGTGTGTTTTTTCTTACTTACATTCTTATTGGAGAAATAATATCTTTATCGCTGATTGTCCACAATTCAAGTGAAATTCGACTCAGCACTATTCAATTTCAATATAGATTGTAGTAGTAGTTATGTCGTATGTATGTACACATTCTTCTGTCCCCATTAATTTGACTCGATCGATTTTTATTGTATACATATATACAATCGATTCGACTGACAACCTAGATTACCGACTAAGGTTAATAATCGATTCGATTGACAATCTAAATTGCCGACCAAGTTAACTGAATCGACGTTACCGACTAACTTTCAATAGTGTGCGTAACAGTATGTATATGTAAAAATATAACTGGTGGGAATTTAGTGAACAGCGAGTAACAGTTTCAACAACGCGTCCCGCTCAGGAGTACGTTACTCGTGTGTTGCTCTGATGCTCTTTAAAAGGGCAATGATACCATGAGTACTATCAGGTGTTTTGTGTTCGTGTTCGCAATTATATGTAACTCACTTACTTCTGCATGTAAGTACCATCGTTTTATCAATTATTGAAAATCCATTCCCAGAAAATTGCCCATTATATTCGAGATGATTCAATACAGCCAAGCCCATTTTACACAACATGGCGTATTCCAGTTAACATATAACAGATCATTCGGGAAATGAATGCATCTCGAATTTCTAATGCAATTTAAGCGTGCATAAATGTAAAATATAAAACTATTTGTAACATTAATACGCCGTAATTACACGTTTAATGTACCGTAATGTTTCTACACTACTCAAACCACCGTAGTGTTTGGACGGTTATTATGTAAAATTAACTCCTCTGGTTCAACTACTTAATCAATATTTCTTTTTTTACGTGAACTTTATAAACGACGAAAAATACACTTCACTTATTTACGAATGTTAAAGAAACATTGAAGAAATCTCGAATGGTGTATCTTGCGAACAATGTTGTTAATTCCAATTTTAATGTTAATTAGATGATGAGTGTAATGAACCACTTTTGGACAGAGCTCATTTAAGAGCCACATCACAATTACCTGAAAGAGGTCCATACAATGCAAGACTAAATGGTAATGTGTCTTTTGGCTTTCTAATAAATCCTAAATTGCATATTTATCTACATATTTACGTAATAATATTCCTTAAGTCATTTTACTTTTAATGAGAGTATAGATACATTCCACTATTAGTAGTTTGTTGCTTGCTATCTATATATTGTTATACTTTGAAGAAACAATGATCTATAGTTATTGTTAAGATTGTTTCTCTTTGTCTGTATTTAAAATTACATTGAATAACAAAGCAGGTAGTGTATTTCATATTGTTGTGTATGTATTGTTGTATCTCTAAATTAAGAGAGAGAAAGAGATGTTAGTTTTTAGAAGACCAGAGTGTGTTAAGTGGGTGTTGATCTTGTAAACACCCACCCACATATTTAGCTCAATTAAAGGAACTTCAGATCTGAATTAGCTGAATTAATCTCACTGACTCATCACACAGTTATTCTGTACATCTGATTACATATTTTTATAATGTCTACATTGTTATTCGGATAGTTAACAATATTAATATTATTTTCTGAAAAAAATTTAACATTTTTTATTTAAACTTTTGAGTAATGTTCTCTTGTCTATTTGCTTCAGGTGGATGCTAAAGAATAGCCTGGTTTTTTAATGACAAGAACTTTTTAAAAAAGCTGTGTATAACAACAGGAAGAAATAGGAATTTTTGGAGTATTAGCATATTAACAGACTGAATTAATGGATAAAGTTAATATTACAAAAATGTTTCAAAGTATTCGATGGGCATTCAATTGGAAGGAATGGAATCCAAGCGAGAAGGACTTTGCATATGCTGTTTCTTGCGTACAGTTAGAGGAGAAAGAAAGATTAGGCAGATTTGTTTTTCGTAAGGAAGTTAGGGCTTCTCTTGCAGGTAGAATAATGATGAGAAAGTTTGTTAATGCATATGGTAGTGTTCCATATAATGAAATTGTATTTGCAAGGGATAAATGTAATAAACCCATTTTGAGGGATGTGTCTTTGGGCTTAAGTTTTAATGTATCCCATCAAGGTGATTACACTGTATTGGTAGGTGAAACGAGAAAGATGACGCTAGGTGTAGATGTAATGAAACTTGAATATACCGGCGGGAAAGAATTGCAGGAATTTTTTCGCATAATGAATAGAAATTTCACATCTTCCGAATGGAACGAAATAAACGACTCGTCCGTTAATGAGTTTGAACAAATTAGAATGTTTTGCAGGCATTGGGCATTAAAAGAAAGTTACGTGAAGGCTACAGGTACAGGCATTACAGTTGATCTTAGGTCCATTGATTTCAAAACAAATTCAGAGCTCAAACAGAATTCTGTTACCACTGATACAATCTTGAACATAAACGGTATAAAACAAGATTGGTTGTTTCAAGAAACATTGTTAGATTCACAGCATTGCGTAGCTGTAGCATTACAAGAAAATGGAAAAGCTCCACAGATGCAAAATAATCTCTTTGAAATGATAAGTAGTGATAAACTCTTTGCGAATACTGTTCCATTATTTTCGGAAGATTCAGAATATACCGAAAAATACTTTAAAAAAGAGGAACATCCGTAACTACATAAGGTTCAAGTTGTAAGATATTTGATCTATTATTACTTTTTTTCCGTGGGTTATCAGCCAACTTTTGCAACTTATAACAAAGATGTACAGACATAACTATATGAATTCAGTCAGTGGGTATAATAAATTAATAAGAAACAATTGTATGAACTTTATTTCACCTTCTTATAGATTATAGAATATTATTCAGTATTAATTGAATTGTCACATGTTTTTAATTATTCATCTACATTAAACATGGATCGTCCTTTGTGCTATTTAAAGTATAATTTATTGATTGCTGTAGATCATATCAATATATTTTTTATATAAATAACATTTTTTCCTATACTATTTATAGATTACATGTTGGATATGTACAATACACATACCTGACAATGTTATATTTTCTCATTCTTGCTTGGGAAAGGGATTACTTCAAAAATAACGTGTAATCTTACAGCTTTTCCTTTTATACTGTCCCTTCAATAGTGATTGCTTTCAACTATTGCGGAAAAAAAACAATTCCGACAGGTAAATCCGGGAATATCGATAATATAATTACCCAATGAATGTGACTATGTTTAATGTAAGTACTACAAGATCTATGTAGAAACCTGATTCTCCAATGAGACAATAAATTCCTTACAAATTATGTTACCGTAAACTAATTTTATGTTTACTATAGAATAATAAATATTGTAGTACTTAATTCTCCGATAGATCTATCTATCTTGTTAAATACGACTGCTTCCTTGAGTTCATTTTGAGTTGCATGCATGCGTATATGTTGTGGCGTAGGCGGAAACGCATGGACGGCTAGCAGTTCAGACTTTGGTCAGTACCTTATTATCGACCTGGGTCAAGTAATGAACATCACAGCTGTGGCGACCCAGGGACGAGCAGTTCAAAATGAGTATGTTATGGAGTATGGTATCAGTTATGGTACAAATGGCCTGGACTACGTTGATTTCAAAGAAGAAGATGGTAATGTTAAGGTAAACCGATCTACGTCTTTTGAATCAGTGTCTGTGCTAATGTAGCCATAATCCATGAGGGGATTTTAATTAGAAAGGTATATGCTACTTAATACTGTGTCTTTAAGAGTAACTAATACATACTTACTGCACTGGCCTATTGTAATGGTAGTAGTTTAGGTTAAGCACTTGCTATTCGACTTAGGTAAGCACCTTGTTGCGAATGAGAAGAATCAATTATTTCTCCTAGATCCATCCATTATTTCGATGATGTTTAGGTAGGTATTAGTTGCATGTTTTGCACAAAGTTACACACATTTAGAAGGTTTTTGTTATTTACAAGAATTACTACACAGTAAATCAAACTTGTTACATATCATAATTACATACAACTAATTTACCTAAACTGGAACACATTTATAGTTGGTATTTAACGTAATTATTCGTCCTTGAATAACTAGATTTAGTGATTCAAAGGACAGACATAAATACCTTTGTATACATAATAATATGTACAGCATCATACCTTTGAAATACGTATACTAAAATCGAAAACAAAGTCAACATTACAATTATTCAATTATTCATAACACTCTCTTTCACACCATCCACTTACCCGCTTTGCTTCTACTCTTTTCTTTTACACATGGATATGGGGCTGGGCTTTGCAGGAGGTTCTACGTGGTCACCAGAGCTTAGCAGTTATGATCAACATCTTACTGTGGAACTGGGGGACAGATATGAGATACGCAGCATTGCCACACGAGGTCGTGCTCATACTAACGAGTATGTGACAGAGTACATTGTCCAATACTCCGATGATGGGCAAGCCTGGGCCAGTTATGAAAGCCAGGATGGCGTAGATGAGGTATTCTTCACAGAGATATTGACTATAAAAACAAAAAAGACGTAGAACTTCTTTTAACATGTCTTATAGATTGTACATACTGTACAAAATAGGACTACATATAACTATCTGACTTTCGAGCTATTCCACCCTTCTTCTGAATAATGGGAAGACATGGTTTTAATAAAGGGTGTACAACTCAAGGGTAAACATCACACCGTAGAAGTGGATTCTTTTTAATGGTGGTGGCATAAAAAGAACTATAATGTTGCCTTTTTGTATTTTGATATCATTTTTTATGAGATATCTAATCATTTTCTAAATTACAAAAGTAAAAGGGAACAAATTTTGTTGGACTTCTTTGTACTACTTTCTTCATAGAACTTTTATACCTGCTACTGTGCTTTGCATTGATAATTAACAATGCTGTACTAACATATAAATAAATAAGCATGCAGAGATATCTACTCGATTAAATTCATTTTCATTCATTTACACAGACAAAGACCTCAAATACTATTGACAGTGTACTTACCATTCTAACTAAATACCTATACATGTATGTAGTTTCAGTAACATATATACATATATATTCGAAACTTTATCGGCCAATACTTTGGGAAAAGTTTTCGTGCAAACGTTTATTGTTATTCTAAAAAGGATTGTACGATACATCTATGATAAAAGAGAACTTGTAGTTGATTTTGTTCTTTTTCGATAGATGTTCAAAGGAAATGTGGATGGGGACACTATAAAACTAAATAAATTTGAGGTGCCAATTATAGCACAATGGGTTAGAATAAATCCAACTCGATGGAGGGATAGGATATCATTGAGATTAGAATTGTATGGGTGCAATTACGGTAAGAGACCATACGTTTTCAATATAAAAAGAATAAATTACGATATCATTAATGTCTGTCTTATTTATAGTGTCCGACGTTCTCTCCTTCAATGGTTCGTCCTTATTGCGATACGATTTATTAAGAGAACCCATAGAGACTGATAGGCATTTCATACGTTTCCGATTCAAGACGAATAACGCCGACGGGGTATTAATGTACTCCCGTGGTACACAAGGAGATTACATAGCTTTACAACTGAAGGACAATAGGATGATATTAAATATTGATCTTGGATCTGGTATCATGACCAGTTTATCCGTTGGGAGTTTGTTGGATGACAATATGTGGCATGACGTTTTGATATCACGCAATAGGAAGAATATATCATTCTCTGTAGATAGGGTATTAATTAAGGGACGATTGAAAGGAGAGTTTCATAGACTGGATTTAAATAGAGCACTTTACATTGGCGGCGTTCCTAATAAACAAGAGGGATTGGTAGTTAATCAGAATTTCACAGGATGCGTGGAGAATTTTTATCTGAACGCAACAAGCATTATTCATGACCTAAAAGAAACGGAAATTACTGGAGAAAACTTACGATATTATAGAGTGAATACAATTTTCAGCTGTCCAGAACCACCCATAATTCCGGTTACCTTTCTGACTGTGGGATCGTATGCTAGACTGAAAGGATACGAAGGAATATCGTCCATGAATGTTTCTCTGACTTTTCGAACGTACGAGGATAAGGGAATAATTTTGTATCATCAGTTTACGTCGCCGGGCTTCGTAAAGTTATATTTAGACGAGGGTAAATTGAAGGTTGACATTCAAACGAAAGGAAATCCACTAGTGACTTTAGATAATTTTGACGAGAGGTTCAACGATGGCAAATGGCATCAAGTGATCTTAACAGTATCGAAAAACAGTCTCGTTTTGAACGTCGATGGAACGCCTATGAGAACGAAACGTATGCTAGAAATGACAACAGGACCAGTGTATTTAATAGGTGGTGTGCTTGGAATAGAAAGCAACCGTGGTTTTGTTGGTTGCATGCGAATGATAAGTATCGATGGCAATTATAAACTGCCAACTGACTGGAAGGACGAGGAATACTGTTGCAAAAACGAAGTAGTTTTCGATGCTTGTCAAATGATGGATCGTTGCAATCCGAATCCGTGTAAACATTCGGGGATTTGTCGGCAAAATTCCGATGAATTCTTCTGTGATTGTGCCAACACGGGTTACACAGGAGCAGTCTGTCATACTTCGTTAAATCCACTTTCATGCGAGGCGTATAAGAACATAAACTCGGTAAATCAACGAGCGGATGTTAAAATTGATGTTGACGGAAGCGGCCCCCTGAAACCGTTCCCGGTAGTCTGTGAATTTTATACGGACGGACGTGTAAGGACCATTGTCAGGCACAATAACGAACGCATGACCCCTGTGGATGGATTCCAAGAACCAGGCAGTTTCATTCAAGATATTATTTACGATGCAGACATGGATCAAATCGAAGCCCTCCTGAATCGATCCACAAGTTGTAGACAAAGAATCAGCTACGAATGTATACGTTCGAAACTGTTTAATTCACCGGGTAATTATGTCAACGGAATTAAATCATTGGCCGTGTATGTATGTATGTATGTATGTATGAAAATAATATTTGAAATGCTCTTTTATCGTTTCAGTGGCGCAAGGAGACAATTTCCGGCCAAACTCATGGTGGGTCAGTAGGAATAACCAGAAGATGGACTATTGGGGTGGAGCACTGCCAGGATCTCGTAAATGCGAATGTGGTATACTTGGGAACTGTGCAGATCCTACGAAATGGTGCAATTGTGACTCGGATTTGGACGGTGCCCTTGAAGATAGCGGTGATATTACCGAGAAAGAGTATCTTCCTGTTAAACAATTACGATTCGGCGACACGGGTACACCGGTGGACGAAAAAGAAGGACGTTATACACTTGGACCGCTCGTCTGCGAGGGAGACGGTGAGTTCAGACGATTTTCTCGGTTTTATGCATGTAAACAAGGGGAAATTTAATTTTATTTTCAAATTCTTTGGAAGGTTCTGAATTACCTTGGTTGACCACCAAGGTAAGATCAGGTAAGCCATAAAATCATCTAACGTAGTTTATAAACACTACAGATACGCGAAATACACGGCGTATCATGCTTTGGTATATATGTATAATATTAGTTGTAACATAATAGCAATTAGTAAAATACTATTTCACTATATTGATGGTTTACCCCTAAAAAAGTTCGTAGGTAGCTACGTATACTCTATACTCTATGTATATTTTATATTCCTTGTGATAAAATATACATATACAATATTCTAACATAATATCATCCGGACTGCACAACCTGCACCGATATGATGTAATTGTTTCGTTTTCTTGTAGATTTGTTCAAGAACGTAGTAACATTCCGCGTTGTAGACGCCACTATCAATCTCCCGACATTTGATATTGGTCACAGCGGTGACATTTTCTTCGAATTCAAAACAACGATTGAGAATGCTGTTATAATTCACAGCAAAGGGCCTACAGATTATATAAAAATCTCCATAAACAGCGGAAATCAGATTCAATTTCAGTACTTGGCGGGTAGCGGTCCGCTCACTGTGAGTGTGCAGACCTCTTATAGATTAGCGGACAATCGATGGCATTCTGTTTCGGTGGAGAGGAATCGCAAAGAAGCTAGAATTCTAGTTGACGGTGCATTAAAGAACGAAGTGAGAGAACCACCGGGACCGGTACGGGCACCACATTTGACGTCGGAACTTGTGATTGGTGCCACAACAGATTACAGGGACGGCTATGTGGGATGCATTAGAGCGCTTCTATTGAACGGTCAACTACAGGATCTCAGAAGTTATGCTCGGCAAGGCCTATACGGAATTTCTGACGGTTGTATGGGTAAATGCGAAAGTAATCCATGTCTTAACAACGGTACATGCCACGAAAGATACGATGGATACTCGTGCGACTGCCGTTGGACTGCATTTAAAGGTCCTATTTGTGCGGATGGTATGTTCTTTAGTTCTTGTGGAATGATATACGTATGTAGTAGGTGTCTATACATGTATATACTTTCATTATAGAAATCGGGGTAAACATGCGTCCTAGTTCTATAATAAAGTACGACTTCATGGGTAGCTGGCGTTCTACAATCTCTGAGAAGATTCGAATCGGTTTCACCACAACAAATCCTAAAGGGTTCCTGCTTGGTCTATTTTCAAACATTTCTGGAGAGTATATGACAATCATGGTCTCGAACAGCGGACACTTACGTGTCGTTTTTGATTTTGGCTTCGAACGACAGGAAGTGATATTTCCTAACAAACATTTCGGCTTGGGACAATATCACGACGTCAGAATCGGTAGGAAAAACTCGGGATCCACTCTTATTTTGCAAGTCGACAACTACGAGCCAAAGGAATTCCATTTCAACATCAAAACTTCGGCGGATGCTCAGTTCAATAATATTCAATACATGTACATTGGTAGGAATGAATCCATGACAGAGGGATTCGCTGGTTGCATATCCAGGGTTGAATTCGATGACATATATCCGTTGAAGTTACTATTCCAGGAAGACGGACCTGCAAACGTCCGTTCTTTCGGCACGCCTCTTACAGAGGACTTTTGCGGAGTGGAACCGATCACACACCCGCCGGATACCGTCGAAACGCGTCCACCTCCGCAGGTGGACGAAGAAAAAGTTCGAGCTGCGTACAACGAAACTGACACAGCCATTTTGGGCAGTGTATTAGCTATCATTGTCATAGCGTTAGTAATAATGGCAGTACTTATTGGGAGATACATGTCGAGACACAAAGGTGAATATTTAACGCAAGAGGACAAAGGTGCTGAAATAGCGTTAGATCCAGATTCAGCTGTTGTCCATTCTGCTACTGGTCATCAAGTTCAAAAGAAGAAGGAATGGTTCATTTAAGTATAAAATTGTACTGCTACTGTATCGATTCTAGAATACATCTGTAGGTAAAGATATGCTTATATGTATAATAAGTGCACTTTCAAGTGTCATACAAAGGATTTCATAGAACAATACGAAACTTCATTTCTACTGTTTCCACTTAACGATAAGTATAAGAAGAGTAGAAATGCTCTGTGAAAGAAATTACAGCCGAAGATAAACTGAACTGGTTGATAGAATATAAGAAATTATATTCAAATATCTCTTACAAGTATAAAGAAACCAGACTGGTACAAAACTAATAAAATTTTCCGTGAAAGATGCATAGAAAATATTTATCAAGGTAATTCTTATTTACTTAATTTGACTTGATATTTACATTAAAAAATTAACATTAAATAACACATCGACTAGAGTGTTATATGTATGAACACGGGTATCCAGGTTATAGAATTTCATTCCTTATGATAAAAGTTTCAGTTTTATTTTTATCAATTCCATTACTGAGTTTATTTCAATGCTTAGTTTTAAATAGTGTATTGCTAATTGTGTATTTTTAATAGTTGTGAAACACGTAAGATGTAGTACGAACGAAATTGCAATTTTAGACTATTGTTAGTTTAGATTGTGAGGTGCATAAGTATTTATTGTACTTTTGTAATTTAGATTGAACATCAGTGCAGGATAACAATATATGGCTAGATATTCATGTATTGTATGTATATCATTTTAGAAAACGAGACTAGTTATTACTTTTGTACTCCACTTGTATCGCTATCTTCATTATCGCTTGCCAAATTATTAAAAACCAATCGATCTGATAACATATTTTCGTAAAATTTCACTATTTGTGTTTCGTCTTCAAATTAGCAGTACCTTTTATTACCAGAAATCGAAATATGTACATATAAAACAGAGGTCAACGAAATGACCAATGATTTCTTGTTGCATGTAAAATACTATCTTTTCGTTTTGCGAAAAATGTTCTCAGTATTACTTGTAATGCTTACCGTCCAAAGTGCATTTTTTTTTTACCTTTTTCTTTTTTTTGTATTTATTTGTTTCTTTTGTTCGTTTATTATGTATTACAGATATTTTATTTTCTTTGACTTGTAATGATCTGAATTCACTACTGTAACTTAATTTTAATCTAGTGTCACTAATCGTGTACTGTACGTGTAACAGTGAGAGTGTACATATACCATTTTTATACGATGAAAATGTTTTATTGTAACATGCCAGTGTATATTTTATATACTGTATTCGGCAGAACGCATGTGCTGCTCAATAAAGAGAAAAATCGTAATTCTGATTATGATATAATAATTACTTCAATTACCATAAATGTGTCAAAAGACACATTATTGGTGTATTTCACTGTGATTCGGAAGGATGTTAAAGATAGCAAAGACAACAGGATTTATAAAACCAAAAGAGCAACCTGCAACGTATTTATATGTATGTACAGAGTAAAAAAGTTTTTAAATTTATCACAAACTACTCCTCCAAATGTATTAAGCGACAATTAGTAATTTATTATTGTATATAAAATAACAATGTTTTCTACCGAAGCCATACAATACACACAAATATATACGTATATATTTGAAAGCACCATAAAAGAACACGCGATAATTACAAGGTACAATAAAGAAAAAGAAATATGATAATTCTCTGAGGAAACTACAATTGTACATAAATAACTGGTGTCTTAAACGGAGTCACTGCGTAACAGAAACAAAATCATTACGTTTGAAGTATAATTCTATGCATATGTATTTAAACTATTTATCGTTTTTCTGGAAAAGATTTCATAAGTTAGTATTTTAACTGTGACAGTAAAAAAACTATTATCCCTAGCAGCTACACAAGTTTTATCCACTATACGTTTAATGAAGTTTCAAAACATTTATGAAACTTAACGATGTATGATCTGTGCTTTATACATATTTCATAGCATAGTCACATAGTAAAAATCTATATATCATATACAGACATAAATGTATGTACTTAACTCTTGTCTAACATAAGTTTTCGTCATTCTGCCGTATGTACACAGGAGTAGTACATAGTTTATCATTCGAAATCATTTCTTGACCACATAAATCTGAAGATTTAATCATTAGTACCGGATGTAGTACTACCACTCCTACTTGCATCGCTTATATGTTGCTTTATTGGATCCATTATACATTCAGTATCTGTCAAGAGTGGTAAATGTTATTTCAATTACAGTAACCATCTAATACAACAGTCTAACTATAACAAACCGTCAGTTCGTTACCTGATTCAGTGTCGCTAATTTGATTAGGTGAAAGTCTGCAACCTCTAGCTAAGTAGTACTTCAATTTACCAACGCTGGCTAAAATTAGTCCTAAGAATGGTGGTGAAGGTTTTAAAGGTCTAGACAAATATTCTGGATGAAATTGTGTAGCGACATAATAACAATGTCCTTCTAACTCTGCAATTTCCATACGTAGATTATCTTCGTCGTGACCTGATACAAAGATTTTACTATATTATATCAAAGTATGGACTTTAAAATAATTCCACGAAACTTAAGAATTAATGTTACTTTATTTACCTACGAAATGAAGTCTAGCTTCTTCCAAGTCGGAAATATACTTTGGATTAATTTCATACCTATGTCTATGCCTTTCTTCTATGAAGTCCTTATTCCCATACAATTGTTCTAGACGAATAATAATGTAGAATACATGTTTGCAAACATATATGAACGCGATTTACATTTTATAAGCATCGTCTTACTAACTTATGACAGAATTACGTTCGGTGAAACGTGTGCGTCTTTTTCCAAGTCTCATAGTTCCTCCCATTTGACCTGGATTATGTTCTGGCATATCTATGACAAGAGGATGATCCGTGTTTGGTTCGATTTCTGTGGTATTTGCGGTCTCCAAGCCCAAAACATTTCTTGCGATTTCAACAACTGCTACTTGTAACCCCAAACAAATACCGAGGTAGGGTTTATCATTTGTTCTACACCATTTACATGCCTCCATTTTCCCAAGCAGTCCTCTTTTACCAAAACCTCCTGGTACTAAGACACCACTGGATATAATACAAATAATACAATAAAGCTTGGCAGAAGAAATTTTTCAATATAAAAAATGTAAAATGACCTGAAAACTCACTTGCTTTTGCAAAGTTGCTGCCAGGCTTCATGATATAGTACAGGATCAGCTAACTTCGTGCTCTGTTCTAAATTATCAGCTTCTATGTACTAAAATTGTAATCGTATAGTAATACAAACTAACTATTATTATAGAGGCTGTAATAAGTTGTGGCTCTAATACTTTACTGTTAAATTAAGCTTGTAGCCAACTTCGATACACGCATGTTGCAACGCTTTTGTAACTGACGCATAGGAATCTTCCAGTTTCGTATATTTTCCCACTAATGCAATATTTACTTCCTTTCGTAAGTGATCAATACGATCCGCCAAGTTCCTCCATTTTCGCATAAAACATCGTGGTCGTGGCATACCAATATTTAACTGTAGTCTGTCGTTTAAAAATTCAATGACACCTTGAGATTCCATTAGCAATGGTACACGGTATATAGATGATAAATCGTGTACTGTTATGACCTAAGAAAGATAAACGTTGTACCGAGATTTTCCATTGACATTCGAGTACAAATGAAACAGATATGACAGTGAATTTTTTACTTGTTCTGGAGCAACATGACAGAAATCTGAAATCTTCTCCTTTGCCGAATCACCAATCGGTTTTTCAGATCTACAAACTATAAGATCAGGGGACAAGCCCAACCCACGTAGCTCTCTTACGCTGGATTGTGTTGGCTTTGTTTTTGGTTCTCCTGTAGAACGTGGCTAGAAACAAAATACTAGATTTTATAGAATCTTTGAACATTATGAATGGTAAACTGAAATGGGAATTCTATATAACAGTACTATAATTTTTGTTCTTACAGATTTCTTGCTCCGAAAATTTGTGTACAATATAATATACCATTATACAGATTCAAATATGGTCCCAGAAAATACATTTTTTACTTTACACTAGTACTGTACAACAATACGTCTGTCCCTCACTACATATAATTCTACAGTCTAAGAATAAGTCTACTTAATTTTCTGGCCCAAGTTCAAAGACAAGATCTATAACAACAAAGGAGAATTGTTTAAATAATAATAGTTTCATACTTGTGGCACTAAAGACACATGAGCACAACAAAAGTTTTCCCGTTTGGCTCTGAATTGAAATTGCCTAAAAGCTTCAACAAATGGCATTCCTTCAATGTCCCCTATTGTACCTCCCAACTCTACAATACAAACCTGCGATAAACAAAATATAAGTTACTTTATGTACTATTAAAAGGAGTTTGTATATATATATATATATATATATACAGAATCTAGCTGTATAATTAGTAATACATAAATATCACATTACATCAGGTTTGTCACCATCCTGTGTGACTGATTGGTATGCTACCTTTTGAACCCATTCTTGGATAGCATCTGTTATGTGAGGTATCACTAAATCCAGAATTAAATGATTATTGTTTGATAAATGTATACTATCATAATGAACAATAATAAGAATTTTATTGTTCATACCTTGTACAGTTTTTCCTAAATAATCACCCTGCCTTTCCTTTGAAATTACATGCTGATAAATTTTCCCAGTTGTTATGTTATTATCTTTGTGCAAAGTAATATCCAAGAAACGTTCATAATTTCCCAAATCAAGATCCACTTCCCCTCCATCATCCAAAACATATACTTCACCTTAAACAGACATGTAACATATTTATGTTAATACATTAAAGAATAATAAACTGATCAAAAAGAGCAGAACATTTTTATAATTGATCAATAAATAGGGAGATATGATCTTAATCTGAAAACGTAAAAGAATCGATTAACTAATAGTTAATCAATTGATTAATGACAGTAATCATCGAACATTTTATTCGGAATAAATTGCTATTACAAGTATTAATTTACCGAAATGATCGCATTTTTCAATGACCGTATTGTTTTTAAAATATTAAATTGATATTTACTTCGGAACACGTGATCAGAACTGCACGACGGTGGGCGGCAGGAACGTATATATGTACATGTAATATGACTTAGACACCACGTGGTTATAGAAAAATGCTGAATTTATGCGAAAGTTATTTGAAGCATTTGATTTTCTTGAGATAAGAGAGACAACAAATAAAATTCAATACCGTACCGTGTTCATATGGAGAAAATGTACCGGCATCTATGTTTATGTACGGATCGATCTTGATAGACGTCACATGAATGCCGCAATGTTTAAGTATAGTGCCAAAGGAACTTGCGATAACACCTTTCCCGACTCCACTAATCACACCACCGGTCACTAAAATGTATTTCATATTTTTAAGACAACAGTCACCACTGTCCTTTCACACAAGTAATAACCCGCTGCGTTTCTCAATCTTATGGAATATCGTTGAATATCGTGCAAGCCAGTGCAAGAAGCTCAATAAGAATGTGCTAAAAGAAACACTCCCCACCAGATGTAGTCAAGACATAGCGCTACTATGTTGTGCATCTCTCGTGTCAACTAAAATACAACATGGCTATGTCGGCGGAATTATTAAACGTTCAGATTGTCAGATCTTCGAAATAGCCAAAAAGCATTGAAAGAACGACGGAACAACATTACATAGCTGTTGTAATTAAAATAGTATTAACTATGTATTAACTGACTCGAGACTCATCAGTTGAATTGAGAATTCCTTCTTATGTCGTGATGTTCAACATTTGTTAGTGCATCTAATTGTATTTATATAGTTAGCGCCAGAGTTGATTTCCGTCAGAGAAGAACAGCGCTGTTTCCTATTGTCGTTTATCCCAGCACCCGAAAACATGGCTGAGGTACGTGTCATAGATCTTTTAAGGGTATCGAATGAAATCCTTTTCATCTATCATAAAATTTGTAATCGGGTGCATTAGAACAATTTGTATTTCCGCCCCGTAACTGAAAAAACCGATATTAATATGTAAACGAAGAAACTTAGTTTTCTTTTTTTACTCCTAACCCTTTTTTGATTTTGCCATGTATGTATTTCAGCAAGAAGAAACTCAGAAGAAGAAGAGGACTTTTCGAAAGTTTACTTTTCGGGGAGTTGACCTCGATCAACTTCTGGATATGCCAAAGTGAGTACTGTTCAGGTAAAACGAAAATTGACACGAGACTTCAATGTGTATTTGTTTCGTTATATTTTGAAATATTGATTCCAGTGAGCAGCTCATGGTTTTGATGCATGCACGTGCCAGAAGACGATTCTCTCATGGTCTGAAACGCAAGCCTATGGCTCTCGTGAAGAAGCTGCGTAAGGCAAAGAAGGAGACACCACCAAATGAAAAACCAGAAATTGTTAAGACTCATTTGCGTAACATGATCATTGTCCCAGAAATGGTTGGTTCTATTGTTGGTGTTTATAATGGCAAAACGTTCAATCAAGTAGAAATCAAACCCGAAATGATCGGCCATTACTTGGGCGAGTTTTCTGTCACCTATAAACCTGTAAAACATGGTAGACCTGGTATTGGTGCTACTCACTCCTCAAGATTTATTCCACTTAAGTAATTTGTATTCTTATGAATAAAATATTTAAAAGCTAATGCAGTTCATTTTTACTTGGTATGCATCAAATATCTCTATGACTCTGAAGGAATATTGTTACTCAGAATGTCTGTAATTTTTTTTCTTATTAAATTGATCATCTGAATTGTATGTGTTCTGATGTTATATTTTATACTATATTTAGAAGTAATAAGTAAGCTCTCTACATTGAAGACGTTCATAATATTATTTATATTTTTTTTATAGTATGTATAGCAATGTATATTTTAAAGTAATAATTTATAAAGATTAATCAAAATGGATGAATTAAAGTACACGGAGTATATGTAAAGTATGTTCGTTAAATTTGTCTAATCTGTACATAAATGACCCGCCAAATACAATACTGTTTTTTAAATATTTGAAATTACGTGCTTATACGATATTAGAACAAGAATTGATTGTATGTATGTATTATTATGACATTGTATATATGTAAGTATAGTTATATAGTACACTGAGATCATGATTGGTTCACGTGGTCGTTTGCCTGCCGGCCGTGCTTTCATTCTGAATATTATACATACAGCAATTGTACTTTAAATATGGCAAAACAACTGAATGACCAAATTTTGGATTACCTGGACGAACAAGGAGAAGTTAATTCCTTAGTTCTTGCAGATGTTTTCAAAGAAAATCATCAGAAAATAATCGGAGCAATTAAAAGTTTGGAAGCAATTGGCGATGTAAGTCTGACAGATTGAAATTGGCAAAGATATTCAAATCGTATCGATTGTCAAACGACTAAGTTTTCGTCAAAAGCCGTTAGTTTCTGTATAAATACATTTTTTTTTTATCTATTTTCGTATTACTAATATATGAAGAAAAATTTAAACTACATCATAACCTGAGAAAGATTGCTATTAATGTTCAAGTTCGTTTGTAGAGGCTGTTGATGAGTTTATTCATTGATTTACGAGTTTTTTCAGTTAATTACAACAAAACAAGTAAACGAAAGAAAGTGGGAATTAACATCAGAGGGACAACACGTAGTAAGTTATGGAAGTCATGAAGCAGCAATATATAATGCCATTCCTGATGATGGAATGCCACAAGTTGAAATTCTGCAATCAGTACCATTTGCAAAAGTTGGATTTTCTAAAGCACTGTTGGCTGGCTGGATAGAAATGGACAAATCCAGTGGTATACCTATTGTAAAAAAGAAGGTATCATCTATCACAGATGTAACACAGAATCATCTAAAGGATATTGCAAACTTGACCGATCGCCTTAGAAGCGATTATAAAAAAAGAAAACTCATCCAGGAAACGTATGTTTTATTCTACTTATTACATAAAAATTGAATGCATTATATAATTGGTTATTCAAATGTTGAAATAAAGCAGCATGCATATATATGTATATATATGTGTATAAACTATTTGTTCACCGACAGAGTCATTAAGTCTATACAAGTAAGAAAGGGTTTAAACTTTACAACAAAAGTTGAGAAATTAGAAACGGAATTGACTGCAGACCTCTTGGTAAATGGTGCTTGGAAAACCAAGAAGTTCAAACCATATAATTTTTCAGCTCTTGGTTCTGCTCTTGAAATAGGCCACTTGCATCCTCTGCTAAAAGTTAGGAGTGAATTCAGGAAGATTTTCCTTGAAATGGGGTGTGTAATTCAAGGAGGTAAATCAAGTTTCTTTAAGTTCATTTCTTTCATAATGTTTTAATGTTTACTTTTCAGATTCACCGAAATGCCAACAAATAATTATGTAGAAAGTTCTTTCTGGAATTTTGATGCTTTATTTCAGCCTCAGCAACATCCAGCCAGAGACTCTCATGATACCTTTTTCATATCTGGTATTTCTATGAATAATTTTATATCAATCGACATCTTATGAGAGTAACTAAATTTCAAGTTTTCACTTTAGAGCCATCTCATAGTACAAAGTTCCCAATGGGCTATTTAGAGAAAGTGAAAAAAGTTCACAGTGAAGGTGGGTATGGATCTATAGGCTATCATTATGATTGGAAAATAGAAGAAGCACAAAAGAACCTTCTTCGTACTCATACAACCGCTGTTAGTGCTAGGATGCTTTACAAGCTTATGGAGCAGGTAATTAAAGGTGCATGTTCACACGTTTTCCGAAACCCTAATGGGATAGTATTGACAGGTTGTGTAAATAAATTTCAGGGTGAATTTAAACCAGTGAAATACTTCAGTATTGATAGAGTATTTCGTAATGAAACGTTGGATGCTACGCATCTTGCGGAATTTCACCAGATTGAAGGTGTAGTAGCTGACTATAATCTGACGTTAGGTGACTTAATAGGAATATTATATGAATTTTTCAAAAAACTCGATATTACGCAACTTGAATTTAAGCCTGCGTATAATCCGTACACTGAGCCAAGCATGGAAATCTTTTGTTATCATAATGGCTTGAATAAATGGATAGAAATTGGCAACAGTGGAATGTTCCGACCGGAAATGCTCTTACCGATGGGATTACCCGCAAATGTGAACGTAATTGCTTGGGGACTATCTCTAGAAAGGTTGAGATTCGTTAACAATTGTTTTGCGTTCTTTCTCAAAGAAAACAGTATGAAAGATTGGTATTCTTCGCAGGCCAACTATGATTAAATATGGAATAAATAATATACGAGATTTAGTTGGGTCAAAAGTGGATATGGAAATGGTTTATAACAATCCTATTTGTCGCTTAAACAAGTAAATATCTTTCTAAACATTATTAAGGTATTTATATCAAGGTATCTATTTAAGTTAACTTATTGTATAAGGTAAAGTCTGCACATTTAGTTAAAAAATTGATGAAACCACAGAGAGGAATATAATATCAGTTAAAGGCACTGTTTTTACATTCAAGTAAAATATTTTTTCATAGGATCAGTAATATTCAATTGCAAGAGGAAAGATTGGAAGACCAAAATCAGAAATCAAATGAGCAACAACTGGAGAAATATGGAAGTGAATCCTATACGCCCAAATGTGTTCGAAAATTCGAAAAACAGAAGCTTGTGATATTTTGCGATCCGAAACATCCAATTAAGTTCATGGAATCATTGTTCCATATCATAAAACCCTACATTAAGATTTTTATAGAAACATATGTACACTCGACTGTACAAGATTTCCCGCAGAATTTATTAACTTTTTGTTCAGAGTATAAAGACAAAGACAAGGACATTGCAATGCATTTAACAATCATTTGGAAGGAAATTGGAATTGATCCAGTAATGCAGTTGCCAGGAATGCAACAGATAATGGGAGAAGTGAACGTAGCACGATACTTGAATCGCTTGATCGAAAGTTATAATCCACAGTTGTTGCGCTACGAGAGCAAGGGTGTATTGTACGCGAATCAAATAGATTGTTATTTGGAAAAGATACATAGTTTCTTGCATTCAAATTCACTTCAATCCATTCAGAAGAAGTCACGTTATGTGATGGGCGAGGATATAACCATTGTGGACACCTTTTTACAGTGTCTTGATGAACACAAACAACTTAAACGTAAATAAAACGATACAAAATTTTTAATCGCCTATATAATGAATGTATTATACTGTCGAATTTAATTTATCTAAAAAAAAATATATAAAAATCAACCGATTTGATATTTATTTACGATTGAAGACTTTATACTCATTCTTTGTACAGATGTAAGCCGTACCTTATGAACGATTATGGATACAATTGGAATACTTGACGAGTATGTGTGAGTGTATGTAACTGGTTTCTCTGTTGTATGGCATGATGCATGCCTTCAGGCATCTAATGTTTCACTATCTCGCTCACGCTTATACCCCAAGTTGATATCGCGAAGTCTCGGTTACTTAAACAGGGAAAGGTGAACTTTTCAATTTCTTTCTTCCTTTTAAACAGTTATCGACTGAAAGAAATGTAACATAAAATTGCCCAAATATTTTTAAATAGTTCTGTCTTATTATAAGAACGTAAATATTTTTATAGATTCTGCAATAAAAGAAATACTAAATAAATTATGCGAACATGGTTCGTTCATTTTTGTCTGTGTTCCACCATAGCTTTCAAGGAAAAACGAAAGGATTACTGCGAGTGAGTGCAATAAGGTTGTTGATTAATTGATTATGTTCTTTTTTCTTCTTTTTTTTTGTATCTTTATTGTTATTCTAATCTCATTTTTGCACGAGGCCCGCATTATGGAGGACATTGTAGATCTTTTCACGTGGGATCTTATCGGAGTCGCGATCGATCACCTACAACGATGACAACTGTTAATATTTGTACCAACAACACGATCATTATTACATATCTTTTTCATTTTACACGCAACAAACTTTACCTGCATCTCTTTGTTAAGGTACCACGACTCCTGAGCGAGTCTGGCTGCGATTCTGGGATTTTTGTAAAAATCGTTTCGTAGCTCATTGGGCAACGTATCCTCTATCGCCGAAGTCAATAAATTAGCCGGATGTGGGTACAGGAGACCAGAGGGAAGGTAATATTGTGGCGCTGCTGCGCATAATCCCGCGACAATGACAATCGTTATTAATACGTTCATCTTGCGAAATCGTATTTCCACAGTGCTTCTGCAACAAATATACAACGTTCAGTTTCGCTTAACTTGACTATGCCAATCTCGATCAATTGGGAGAGATATTCGTCAGAACTTTACAAAAAAAAAGTTCGCGTAACCGCAGAGAACCGTAGGGGTCTGATATTTCACCGCGATCACAGCCCACGATCGTTGAGCATTCTCAAAATTCATATTTCATTCTTTGCTATTACTTTGGGATTCGAATTACAATATTTAGCCATTTTGTCGATGAATTTACCACCAGAATCGTAATATGTATCGTCAAAAAAAATCTACTCGAAAGATTTATCGTTCTCGAGATTTCCACGTGCGAAGCCTCGGTGATTTGAACGCACGGCAAACAAAGATTCTCGTGTTCGAGCGAATATTCATTAATAATTTACTTAGTAAGTAGATATTTAATTGTATAACGGCGACCGACGCTGGCTAAGCAGTTTCTAAACCGTAAATGATACGGAGCTTGTGTAACAAGACTTTCGATCCTGATTTTTATTAATAATCGAATCGAAGTAAAACGAAACAGTAAATCTCTCCTGGTGTTCGATTTTCGTATTCACGAACCATGTCCACGCGGGAATCTATGTAGACTAAAAAATCGCACAAAGAAATACGTGTATGTAGATTAAACTCGTGTGGCCTAAGCGAAAAACAAAAAGAAAAAAAAAACGATGGGAAAAAATATTGAATCGAAAGCAAAAGTGACTTTCTCCGGCGGTGCGATGCGACACTTGATCCTTTCAATCCCGATAAACCGAATCGCGATCGAAACTCGATCCTTTTGTCCTCGAACGATCGCGGAATCACACAAACCTCGAAATTTCACGTTCGATCCTCGGATTCAATCCTGAATCACGCACGTGAAATAAAATCCGCTCGTCCCCGACACTCACCTACCCGGCCACTCGATAAACTCGACTCGAAAGGATCTAGTTATCGCTCTTGTGCGTGTCTAACTGAATTCAGGATCCGTTACAGTGTTACTTATATAGGCTGGCGAGTGTACGATACTCTCGGGCTCGGAGGTTATATTTGACGTTTCTTGGTCATTGCCTAGCTCGTGGTCCTTCTGTCGGCCTTACACCTCGGAAGAGAGGTCAGTCTCAGTCGTCCAGCGTTCTCACGTCCTCAGGCCACTACTATTCCTCGCTTCCTCCGGCGAGAATCGGTTCAAGGGTGAGGAATCCCGCATCCGCGACCATTCATGCCATGCCCTTTTTATACGTATGGTTGGTAGAAACGACACAGCGTGCTCTCGTAAATTAGACCTCGGCCAAACGGTCGACATTGAACTCTACTAGAGAGTCTGTTACCCCATATTGTCCTCTCGGTGCCCGAAAAACGAATACTTTCGCTGTCGGTCGATTTCACGATCACTCTGTATCTCTTCTAGATGCCAAATTATACGCTACTTTTTCCCTCTTGCCGCAATTCTCTTCGTTTAACAATTTACAAATCTGTTCTTTGCATTTTTTTAGGTGCGATATGCGAATGCATATAAATGCGATTTAAAACGAGCGTGAGGATTTCCGATGGTACAGACAGGCTAAATATAATATTGTACGCATGACACAGCAGGCAGGCAGTCATCATTTGATACATATAACTCGAACTAGACTTACCGAGATAAACGATTAACAGATTTTAACGACTTGGTACTTCTTGTAGAGTTCAGCGAGCGTGTCAGTGAAAAATTCAAAGTACTAATAAGTCTGTGTGTGTGTGTGTGTGTGTGTGTGTCCACGTTTATTTTTATCCACGAAAACTTGTATTGCATATATCGTTTAAATTCCGCGTGCGGCGTATTTAAGAACCGATAAAACGTAATGTTCCGCTCCCGTTTCACTTTCCACGTTTTCAGAGGAGAATTCACCGGGCTTGGCCGACTCGTCGCGGTTACGCACCGTGAATTCGTTAAAAGTCGCGTTTTAAGAAGCCTCGACGTGGCTGAAATCAGCGGACAACGTGAAATTTCGTAGGTGTAAAGTTTGTACGTGACCGGGGAAAAGTGATACGCGCTCTGCGATCGGAATTTCGTTCGGTTCCTCGATGACTATTTTGCAGCGGGTCACGTCAGAGATAACATTTTTGGAAAGTGGAGAGATTTCCTGTCCTACTAGTTGAAACTGCACGAGACACGAAGGAAATTGTCACACGATGTTTTCGGTGACTGATGCATACAGGCCCGCATTGAGATTTTTTCTGGCCCAGGGCTATCAAACACTTTCGGGAGCCGTTTTGCTTGAAAAGCGGCGTGGGGTTGAAATTCATTTTAAATAAAATTAAATAACATTTAATCATAACGAAATCGACTCTTGATTCGGTGCTGGGTGCACATGGTGTCCTGATCAAATACAATGCAAATCGTCGAGAGTTCTCTAAATTGTTACACGGTCCACGGATTTCAACCGCCTACGCGATTTCTCGAGACGATTTTTCGTCCACCAGAGTTTTCCGGTTTACGCGTATGTATACATATGTATAGATACGTTGCTTCGGTCGAAAGTTGGATCCGGCTTAAACTGTATACACACAGCTATGCTATGGTCTACAGTCTATGACTACAAACCTCTGGTCTCCTTTGTTTCTTGTGATTTTTATAGAAAGAAATGCCGGTGTTAGGATAGACGCTATTTTATTCCTACCATTTATGGAATTGTTAATTAGATTATTTAAAGACTATTTACAGAACTTTCGAAACGCTCACATTATTTAGTTTCACTTTTTCCAGGTTCTCGATACTTGATTCATACAAGCGATTCGCAGGAATTTTCGGACCGTTAACATATTTTTCGACCAAAGGGGAATCGAGAACGTGTACGAAACGAATTTTCGAAATGTAACAAGGTTACATGAATTACACGCTTGATTGATTCTTGAAATTTTTAGTAAACGTTTGTCGGTTTTGTTCCAGGCATTTAAAGAAGACAAGGGAGCGGACACTCGGCGGAATTCGGGTCAATGTCGCGTCCTTATAGGTAATACCCGGAGGCAGTGGTTACCCTTGCCGGAATTGACTCGATCGTTTCAGGAAGTCTGTATACATATGTATACATATGTATGTATGTACTTTCTTTCCACTGCGAGTAATGCGCGTGCATAATTTAATGGAAGACACTGTGCATGTAGGAGATCACGGGGAGAGGCAAACATACGCGCGATGACACGAATGGCCCTGCACTTGAGCCGATGATTATTTAAATTGTCCCCAACAGATTCGTCCCGATCTGACGTAACCGGTTACATGCATAATTTGTAAACTCTTTGAGCCGGGACAACGAAGATTGATGGGTAAAAAAGACGAATAATCTTTGTTGATAGTATGCGATTTCCTTACGTCTGCACAGATGTGTATGCCCGTCATCGAAATTCAGCTCGTGTTACCGGTGAACACTTAATAAGACACTACGATACCACCATCCGATCTCGTTCACGGTTCAACTCACACTACTCTGACTGTCAGTGTCAGACGCTTCTGTTTCCACCCTACTCTTACCCCCTTTCAGTCTGCTAACTTTACAGCTTGTGTATACAATCGATCAATACCAATTTCCACAGGTATGACGTGACTTTTCTTTGTTTATATGTATGTATACCTTTTGGTGTTTGTTTTAAAACAGGCACCTCCATAAAAGTATACACCCGTCTTAAGAACATTTTATAAATATTACAGGCATTTTTATTTGTTTCAAAGAGAACAACGACGGTTTCTATTGTTCTCGGTCCAAGGACAAGTTCAAAACAGATGATCGGCACACTTTCGGTGACGTTTATAAACTGATTATTCCGCTCCACTGAATTTTGAACCGTATAATTTTCGTTTGTTCCTCGAAATTCGGACGTACATACCTGCTCGTACCAATTACCATTTTCGGTTTCGTACCGTAACGCCCAATGAAAGTTGACGATGACCGGTACGCGCGGGAAGGAAAGTCGTGAGTAACACCTCAAATTACAGGTTTCACGAAGAGAATCAATCCCAGCAATTATTATAATTTTCTTCTTTATGTATAAACCTTTTGCAATACAAAACGTAAACAGAGGGTAGGAAAGTCTGTACGCGCGGGTAAAGAGGCTTCGTGCTTAATTGATCGTAAACAATTAGATCTTCGTTCCACACCAGCGGCCAGCTGTATCTACGATAACCACGGCTCGAGGAATAAACTGACGGAACAACTATTTTTTACATCACATAGAGTGTAGCCTCGATAAAAAAACATCTGTCTAGATACATGCAATTCGAATGATGTTTCTAACGTCCACTTGAATGGGGGCTAACGATGGTTTCAATGGTTCCGAGAATATGTCGGCTCCGTGTACGACAGGTACGACGGTGATGTTGATGCTTCCCACAGATCGGTATTTACCTCCGATAAATACCCGGGTACAGACAGGCGACGGTATCACGATTCACAGCCGGTTTAACGATGGTATGCGTAAGCCGGCGAGATGGTCTTTTGGTAAAGAGGGATGGCGGCGTGAGCCACTGTGGGAGCGTAAGCTTTGCCAACGACTGGGACCGAGCTGTGGACCGGAACATGTTCGAGACGCGCCGTATCGATGTAACTCGGCTGTTGCACAGAGATTCTCTCGATCTTCGTCGCCGGTTCCACGACATTCAATTCCTGCAGGGTCTCGATAGGCCTGGTGAGAACGACACGTCTCGTGGAAACGCGTTCGTCGGCTGGTTTCGCGTCATCTGGAGCTGGAGTCGCGGACAGCACTCGGCCCCTCACATTGCTGATCTCTTCCAGCGCGGAGTTCGCGAGACCCAAACGACCGAATCCAACCTACGGTGGGTGTACGTACAATATGTATTTTCACCTTAGAACGTTCACGGACAACAAGTCTACCAGGGGGATACAGTATTTCTGATTGGATAATCTACCTCGGCTACATTGCCACGAGCGGTGAGAAGCTCGAGAAGTCTGTTCTGATTGTTCCTGTCCTCCTCGGGGCTGGAGTTGGGACTGACTATCACGCTGGGTGTAGGATCGTAGGCCATGAATGGTTCATTGGATGCACCGTTCGAAACATTTCTCACTTGGGGGCTCAACAGACCGCCCTGATAATTAAAGAAATGTCAATTATATTCCTATGAGATTGTTGATTCTCGCTGAATACTCGTACCTGATGTTGTTCTTGCAGTTTACGGAAATCGGGATTCTCCACGACAACGCCTTCCTCGTTCGAGTTGGAGGGTAAAGTGGGAGAGGCTACCGGCGGGGAAATGGTCGAGGGTCCAAAGCTGAAGACACCTTCGGACTGAGCAATCTGATGGGGATAATACGGGTGGATCAAAGCTGGTCCCTTTTGTACCTTCGAGGTCGGATGATCGAGCTCAACCACGGCTGATCCAGCTGGACGCACGATCACGCGTTCCTCGATGTCGTAGAATTGCTTCTGGATCGCTGGACGGCGAACCTGGCGCAAGATTCGCGATTAACGACTGTTCGAGATGAAAATCTGTCTGTTGTTCGCCGGTTAGAGGCTCACCTCGAATTTACGGGTCTGCACGGCCGGTTTCACCACATCCAACTGTTTCTCCAGAACGATCGGTTGTCTCTCGTATTTGGTCACCGGTACATGGGACACCGTGGGCACGTGTTTCACGAAGGGTACAGCAGCGAGTGCAGGCACCTGGGCAGCAGCGTACCCAACGTGATGGGCCTCTACGTTCGCTGGTATCGCGTAAGTGAGTCCGTGGGGCTCTACGTTGTTGATGTAAGTCACACCTGCTGGACTCAGATAGGGCATTCTGATGGACACCGAGCTGCTGTGCCCGCCCTGCAGCAGGGCTGCCGCCGCAATAGTCACCAATATGATCCCTGTCTGCATTCTGAAATGATGGTCGATCAGTGCAGATAGTTGACTTTCTGTTAGATCTGCGCTAGATCCGGTTAAAACTCTGCATCGTTATGAAAATCTCGATATTAAATACTAAAGATGGCTTGTCTATAGAATTTTTCTTTTAACCAATGTTCTAACATATTATAATAACAAGCCCGATAGATCAAGAACGTTGTTACGTGTAATGTGTATTACATGCGCGTTGGACTTAAGTCTTAAGAATGAAAATTCATTGGTTTCTAACCAGAATTTCTGTGTTCCAGATCATACTGAAAAACTGAAATTACCTTGTTCGTCGAGAAACCGTATCAACGAGGGGGTGCAAGACTCTGCGTCGTCAGTGGCAGCAGACGTTGCTTATATGGCGATGTTCTACCAATGGGTACCCCTTCTCACAAAACCGTCCCGTTCCGGTACCCCTCCCATCATTGACAAAGGCTTAAACTCGACCAAAACTGGGTCGATTTACTTCATCCTACCACATGTTCGATCTTCGAAAACCTGCTTCCTTCGTGGGACCTGACAGCTATGTTGTCCATAGATCGATCATCGAGTCTATTTCGCAATTCTTTGATTCGGGACCATTAGCGGTCCTTGATCGCACTGCCGCGCTATTGGGAGCTGGATCGGGACGTTCATACATTACACGTCCGTCAACGCCTTCAACTGGATGGAAAAGAATAATTTTCTTTCGGTGAGCAAGTATGCGTTACATTGAAATAGTTTCTTTTGCGAGAACCACCGAGTTATGATTGAATAATTAAGAACGTTACCGGATATATTGAAGTGTGTTTAGAATCGTATTTTTTAACATGACAATTGTGACAAAAGGAAAACGTACCTAGATGGATCTGTATGAATAGGAAACAAAGGTACACACAAGGAGTTTCTTAGGGAACGGTCTGCGGATCATTGATAAAAGCTGTTATACAATACTGAACGGCGACCGATTGTGGGCGCTCGAAAGTGAAAACAGCGAAGTCAACTAGGTCGATGCGCTTTTAGAATTTCTTTGATATTCGTGTCATGCCGAGCCCCCGTGCGTCCGTGTAAAATTCAACACTCGCGAAATCTTGACACTGAATTACGGGAGTCGATGTGAAATAAGAGAAAAGAATCGTTTCCTAGACTTGGCATTTTGAACGGTATTCGAAAACATGCAGGGACTGCAGGGTGATCTAAAACGAAAAGGAAACTTTTCGATTCATTGCTTTTCGATCACTCTGTACGTCGATAAAACCGGTCAAGGATCACTAAATGCGAATTGCAAATCGAATACATATACATATATTCCCATTTACAAGAACTTTTCAAGTTAATATACATAAAATATGATTAATATTCTTATGCGTCTTTGACGCGTTGTAATACTCGTAAGCGGTGTTAACGGCTGTAGAATCTTGCTCAAGCAGCATCTGTAACAAGGTCAGACGGACCGAGGGTGTGACGATTGATTTTTACTTGTTCAAACCATCGAGGCGAAGATCTTGAGCAATATTCGCCGACCGTGTACCCTAATCTAGCAATTGCTTTCTGTATTCACACATACAGATACTTACGTTCGTTACTATTTATTACAGACACATCAAGAACACCAGTCAATTTCGTATTTACTTTTCGTACTTACTTCGCGTCGTGAAACAGGTCTGCAAAAAAAGAAACCCTGGAATCGAGCTCCGATACGAAATACGAACACGACTGGTTTCCTGTTAAATTATTGAAATGTTCGTAATACACATTGCGTTAAGTTCATGTAGTTCTTACAAATTGATACGAGTCGAATTACACGATTGCCGTATTTTATGATGATCCAACGAGTAATTTAACAATTATGTTGTGCTGTGAATATTCCGAACTCTATTCGATATAAATAGAGTATCGTGAAGCAATTCGCATTCGTGTGTAGCAAAATCCGAGTGAAAACGACAATAAGTCTTCGCCGTAATCGGTTGTCGCCACATAAGAATTGAGTACTTGAAATCACAAACACTCAAACACAGAAGGAGAAATACGACCAGCACAAGAAGAAACGAAATCGTTAATCTTGTGTCGGTTGTAACGTTCGTAGTGGATTCTGAAAGAGGAGCAGAGGAGCTCAAGATGGACCCGATTAAGAACGTATGATTATTAATTATTAAGGTTCGTATATTTATCGGAAGTTTGTAAGTTTTACCAACCCTCCTTCGTCCTTTAACGAGAGAAACGAAAAGAAAATACGATCGTCCTGTTGCGAATCTATCGATCACACGCACATACATAATGTATATTTCGAACGACCGAGTCATTGTGATCAATTAATTGCGATGTAAATCCCCGCAATCTATCGAGCCGTTAGGAGGGAGGGGTTTATCATGTAGGACAGTCAATTATTGTTTTTGCTTTTTCATTAGCGGCCTCCTTCTGCCGTTCGTGTTCTCCCTTCCTCGTCATTGAAACCGAAGGTAAACGGCCCGCCACGAATCACGTTCGAACTGGTCGTCCTTCTTTCGCAATCTTGGCCAGTTCATGGTCCTCGAAAGCATAAAAAGAGAAGATATTTCGTTGCACTTCCAACCGATAATTCGGCCCTTCATGTGCATTAAATTATCGCATATCACCTGGGAACCTCGAAGGTCCCTCACTTCGAACGCTTTTAATGAGATTACGATATATGTATGACAACGTGAACCTTTTGGAAAGAAGACTACTTTACTAGACTGACATGTTAATGCGTATTATGTTCATACTTACATACATACATACGTACCGTGTTACACTCTACACTGAGCCCTTAGAAAGTAGAGTCACGTTTGACGCACAAGTATAGCGTGTTGCGTGTATCCAGGGACTTTTCTTTTATATCTGTCACCGGTAGATGGCTACGAGCTTGTTTCTGTTCTCGATCGAACACTGAATTTCGCAGCCGGTGTGCAATTTTAAGTTGTTTCAACAGTGAATTATGGTAAACGTCAACAAGTCATCCGTTCAGTTTAATTTTTCCGAATGCTTTGGAACGTGTTTGTTCGTTTAAAAGGCAAAATGTTGGTTTCATCAAGAAGGAAAATTATCGAGCCGTATTTAAACTGATTTCCCTCGAAGTTCGTGTATATCAAAGGTTGTCGATAAAAATCGCCGTGAAATGCTTTTGGAGTAGCCGAATAGGTTAACAAAGGCAGATCGTGGACCTATAAACACAGTCGATTACTTAAAGACTTAAAGGAAAATGGACGCGAATGATCATTGCCAATTTGTATTGGAACGGATTAACATAAATGACACGATCATCCTTAATAAACCCTATCATACAGTACGTGTACTATTGTTTATGATTTGAACTTTTATCGAGAGAAGCTGTGGTCCACATTTCCTGTGTATTATGTGTATATATCTTCCTATCGTTTTTCCCATCCTCCCAGTTTTTATGTAATAGCACAGTACAGAATGTTGTGGCGACATTCGTTTATAGATGAAATAATCGAAAATGAGTAGATAAAGCATTTCGAATAACAAACAAAAAATCAAAAAGTACCTTGCCATGTTTAATTGATTAAACGTAGAAATTCCAATTTTTCTAATAAAATACTACTTCTCGAATAAGTCGAGACTTAACGAACAGTTATTTAATCTCATTAACTGTTTAAAGTTCAAGATGACACGAATAAAACTGTGCCCAACTCTGATCACAGATATTTCATTTACTTAAAATGACTTACTTTCAGTATACTTGTGGCAGAGCTAAAGATAATGAAATAGTATGTCTTGGTCTGACAGTATCTCGACGTCATTGTATGTTTTTCCATGGCAAAAATGAAATATATGTTACAGATCTAAAGGTATAATAATGTTGTTGTTGTTGTTTGTACTACTAATGGATAATAGCAATGGTCACTTTCAATGGTATATTAACTTTTCAGAGTGCGAATGGCTTGTTCATAAATGGAGTTGCTCAAGAGCCATATCAGACAACAAAATTAAACCACAATGATATCATCGGAGTGGGTTGTCCGGATCTTAATGCTAAGGAACATAGTATGTTTGTATACAAATTGCATATTATTGAGGTAAAATTTATTTTCTGTAGTTACAGCTGTTTCTGTTGGAATGATTGCTTATTGTCCTTTGTATTATTACAGTTTCAGAAGTCACGTACAGTGGATAGCAATCACAATGCCAGTGCCCTTTCAGAAACAGTTTTAAATCATACA
Source organism: Dufourea novaeangliae (assembly GCF_001272555.1). NCBI lineage: Eukaryota > Metazoa > Arthropoda > Insecta > Hymenoptera > Halictidae > Dufourea > Dufourea novaeangliae. The sequence continues at coordinate 8,931 of NW_015374537.1, read as the reverse complement.
AATGCATCTAAAAAATGTACCGCTGATGATAAATCCGATCCTATATTAAAACGTAAGAGGGACATGAGAAATTGTGACACAAAAGTTGTACCAAATAAAATACCTAAACTGGAAGACAATTCGAAAGTTCGTTTAGAAGAATCTTTAAATGGTAAATTCATCTTTCTTGTTTCTTAGCAAAGCAAGTGCATTAAATGTTCACTGATAAACTGAATGCTTACATTTTAGAGGACAGTAAAGTAATTGATGATAACGACATTGAAATAGTTCACGTTTCATTGAATAATAGTATATTGGAGCAAAGTAGTAGTAATTGTTGCACCAGTGCAAAAACTACCAGATTAAGTAATCACTCGATTGCAAGCAAACATACAGATTGTGATATGTTGGATGTAAATAATAGCGTGAAAAATAAGAAAAAGTGTGACTTGTCAAAAGATTGTAAAATACAATTCAATGAATTTCTATGTCCCAAGAATTCAAAGTCACTTGTATCGAGTAATGCGAATGATAGTGATAGGGAAGAAAAAGATGCAGCTATTGATTGTAAGCATCTGGAACGGTCAAGCAAGAACACGGTTCAAAATGTACAGAAATGTATGGAAAATAGTCTGTTGAATAATAAAAATAAGGAAAATATGGTAAATAATCCTAATTGTCGTAATATTCAGTCTGACAATAAAATGGAAAGTAGTAACGCGAAAATGTCAAGCACAGAAAATATAAACTCTGACTCCAGAGCAAGTTTGAAGAATGATGTTGAAACTTCTGGCAATTCAAATACAAAGCAACTTAATGTGGAACAGTCGATGGTTGAAAATAATACCGGGAAAACATTATCAAGTTTACCTACAAATTTTGTACATACTGGAGATTCCGTAATAAAAATGGAAGAAGAATTACAATTAACAGATACAGACGAAGATGCTATTTGGAATTCCATGGGCGGAATTCCGATGCCACTCGTATCTCCGATCAAATTAAAGCAGGTACAACAAGAGCCGAAGACAAAGTTTTCGGAAGAGGACGTTATAAATTTAAGCGACAGCGAGGATGATGTTTTTCCGTGTTCTCAATTATTCGATATTGGCTTTGGTATGAATACATCGATTAAACAGGAAGTCAAAGAAGAAACCGCAGATATGGAAAACGAAAGATTCAGCATGCTTGGCGACGAAGACTTGGTTATTTCGCTGTCTGATAGCGAAGACGAAGATGACAATTGGTTACGCAGATTATCTCGTAGTCAAATACTTAATGAAGATAAAATTAAAACCGAAACGGAACACCAAAACAAGCAAGAAGAAAACATGGATGTAGCAATTGTTGATATCGAAAATCCTATTTCTACTTCCAATAAGTCTGTCGATAAGTCCGAATCAAGCACAAAAGAAAGAGTTCAAGAGGAGAAGAGAAAACAGACAGAGAAGTTTGTAAATGAGGAAGAAGAAGAGCAAAGAGAAGCATCTTTGCAAGATGCGAGGAATACTATCGAAATGTATTCGTTGAGTGTTAGTATAGAAAGAATGAATGTTCGTTCTATAGATCGTAGTGCAAACTCAATGGAGCTCTCTAGCGACAGTCCAGTTACAAGTAAGAAATTTTATGAGTCACTTAAAACCAAGGATTCAAGTTTTAAAAAGCAAGAGATCGAGAATCGTGATACTTACCCAAGTGGTGTAGCAGAAACTATGAAAACTTCAAGGAGAAAATCGCTTGAGAAAAGAGTACCACAAATTGAACCACAGCACTTACCTAGTAGAAGACGAAGCGCTAGTACAAACAGAACAAAAGAAGTTTCCGAAAAATCTACTAAGCAAAGACTGACTGCCAATGAAAAGAAAGAATTGAAAGAGAAAGCTAAGATGGAAGAATATGAGCGTGCGAAAGAGCAGAAGAACCGGAAAGTACTTAATAAATGGGCCGCCGATTGCCTTCCGTCAAATAAAAAGAAGACTAGTACTCCGCTTACGAAAGAAGATAAGAAAGCATTGGCGCAAGACAGAAAGTTGAAATTAAAGAAAATTGCCATGGAAAAGAAGCGATCATCTCTGGACAATACTCAAGAGAAGAAACGTATTGCTAGCAAGCCGAAGGCAAAAGTGTCCGTAAAATCACGAAACGACTTGCTCGTGGAAGATACAATTTCTTTATCGAAATCGGAGGAAACGAAAGAAAAATTGAGACCATCTAATCGGTCTACAACGACAAATAATACTTTGCCGATTCCTAAACTCGATGGTACGACAAGCAAGGTCGCGTCTAAAGAATTTGCAACGCGTGCGCCAAATTTATCAAGTCTTGCTGGTCTCGGGAAAATCCCCAAAAAGAGTAATGCGACTAAATTTACAATCACTACTACAAATCCAGACGCTTTGGAAAATGTTTCGTTAGCAAAAAGATTGAAAGAACCAACGAACATCGGTACAAAGAAAGCAGAAGTAAAAAATAAATCAAACACACAATCAACTCTGTCTAGTGGAAACCGATCTGCTTTGTCTTCTGCGTCGTCGGTAGCGAAGTCACCACGTAAAAAACCAAAAAAGCGCGTATCTTTCTCCGCAAATATCGAAACTGTACGGGAATATGAAATTGACGAATCAAATGTTATGAAGAAACTCGCAGGGAAAGATGCGCCTATCCCTAACAAATCTAACGATGTCGTAACAACAAACGAAAAGACAAACGAGTTCTTGTTGCGTATTTTTGCATGGAAACCGATTTGGTTGGAAGAACAGGAGCATTTTAAGACTACACCACCTGTTGTCCGAGACGATGAACTTCACGTCATGTTAACGCGTTACAAGTCGTACGAAGAGTACTGCAGAGTCCTTACACCTCTTCTTATGCTGGAAACTTGGTATAGGATAACCAAAGACTTCTTGAACATCGATCAGCGTTGCAGACGACCCACACAGATGTGTTCCATTATTGCGAATTCTATTCACACCAGTATGGTTTCCCCGAATGTATGTTTCACTACGTTGATGCTCGAAGTGTTGGCTACGAAAGAAGATGTTCAGAGAAAAGCTAACCCTCAGTACGGGAATCTAGTATTCTTCGAGTATGTTAGGAATCAAGAGAAGGGACAAACATTTCATAAAGTATTTGCATATGTGGATAGTGTTCATGAGACGATATTAACACCTTGGACTCATTATAATAAGGATTTAGCGCATTATGTAAACAAACCGTATGCCTTATTAACGTATACCATGTTGACGAAACCTCTTCAACCGAATATATTGGTAAATCGAGTTCAGCGATTGAGGAGCGTCACTCGTTTACGCCCTATCTTACGGTTGGTACAGGGTCTGCAGAATTTCCCGAAATCACCGTTGATGAGCATGATTTTAAGTCCAAAAATCGAACAGTACTATTTGCCTAGCATATCCACGACACAGCAATTAATCACTAAGGATAAATTGAATCAGAAACAGTTGGAAGCTGTGTGCAAAGTGACCGACGTTATTGTACAAAAACAGGCGAAGCTGTGCTTCATTCAGGGCCCACCAGGTACCGGGAAATCGACAGTTATTGTAAATATTGTAATGCAAGTATTATATGGAAACAACAGGTATGCCAGCAGTGGAGGTGCTTTGAAGATTTTAGTATGCGCTCCGTCGAACGCAGCCATTGATGCAATTACTATGAGATTATTGCAGATTAGATCATCTATGGCGCAAAAGAGGTTCAAGATGGTACGAATCGGTCAATCGGAAGTGATGCATCCAGTTGTCAAGGAAATTTCTGTAACTGAACTTGCAAAGCGAGATATGAAACAAGTAACGAGCACCTCCATAAATACACCACTTGAAAGCGTGGAGCAAGAAAAATCCCTTTTAGAATCAAAAATAAACGCTCTGAAATGTAAGCTCGCGAATACCCAAAATATGGATGAAATTTATAATAGAAACATCAGAATGAAATTGGCTGATCTGGCTACAAAGTATGAACTACTGAAAAATCGTACACCGTTGAACGAAATGAATCCGAAAGAGTACAAAAGAATGCTACGGTCAGGGGAAAATCGAATTCTATCGCATGCGGATATTATAACGTGTACTCTCTCGTCGTGTTACGACAAGCTAATGAAGTCACTTTTCGCCACCAATAACACAGGAATATCCGTATGCATCGTGGACGAAGCTGCTCAAAGCTGTGAAGCCGAAACTCTGATACCATTAATGTTGGGCGTGAACACGTTAGTTTTAGTCGGTGATCCAAATCAGTTACCCGCCACAACACTAAGTCCCCAGGCAAAGAAATTAGGGTGGGGCCAGTCAATTTTTTCACGGGTTCAGAATGCTTTTGAATTACATCCAAATAATCCAATAATCATGCTGGACACTCAATACAGGATGCAGCATGATATTTGCTCGTGGCCGAATAAATTCTTTTACGCTGGAAAACTGAAAACCAACATACCGCGCACCGTAGAATTTCCATTTCACTCTTATAGAATTCTGCATCTTAATACAAGTCAAAACGATGACAACTATTCAAATACCGATGAGGCGCAGTTCATAGCTAACATGATATTCTCTATGTTGACGTATACCAATTTAGACAACTGGGAACGCATTTCGTTCGGGATTCTTACACCCTACAATAATCAAAAATTTATAATACATAAAAAAATTATCGATAGGTAAGTCCGGGTTAGGACTTTCTGTTCTATGACTTTATTTATTAGTAGTACCTAATGTTTCTTAATACTCATAATTCCAGAATGTTGACATTGCCTGAAAAGCTTAGAAGGAAGATGAAATTCGAAGTAAATACGGTCGATGGTTTTCAAGGACAAGAACGTGATGTTATTATCATGTCTTGTGTTCGAAGTCTCAAAATCGGATTTTTGTCTGACAAGCAACGGCTTTGTGTCGCCCTTACAAGAGCAAAGTACAGTCTGATTATCTGTGGTAACTTCAGTGTCTTTAATGTAAGATAATAATAATAATAATAACAAACATTCTTTAAGAAGACACATAAGATTTTGCACTGATTAATGTACATATTTGTACAAAAATTTGCTTTATTACAGAAGGATCAAGTGTGGAATTCTTTGCTGTCGAATGCAAGAGACCGAAGGGTGTATTTTAACGTTAATGCCAGGATATTACCTCACGAAATAAAACAACATGTTGTTAAGCGACCTACTTGTTAAGACTGTCATTGTATATTTGTAAATCATACATCAGAACTTTCTATTGTAGTCTGTCGTTCTCTTTTTTAAGATATTGCTTTTTAAATGAATAAATTTTCTAATAAAAAAGACCAATCGTATGCCTCAAATGACTTCCCTGTCAGAATGGAATATTAAGTTTTTTTTTATCATGTAACGTACTGTAAACTGTAACAGATTTTAATGTTGCCGCTTGATGAGACAATGCAGTCATTATTTAAAAATTCATTAAATGTTCGCTTTTAACTGACGTTTCTTCCTGATTGGAAAGTCAAGAATGAACCTTTATCGAGTTTTGAATAATAAACATCAACTGGATTATGTTAACATAATAACAATTTTTCGAGGTGTTCGTTCCATAATAATCGTAATATTTGTAATGCGTAAGACAAAGAGCACCAACTGTGGAAGCAGGATAGAGTTAGAATTCCGCGTGCCACCAACTTTCAAAACCGTTTCATAATCTCCTGGTACGTACTATGAAAGCATGATGACCGAAGAGGTATCAGAGAAAGAGGGCGATATACGGACGCCGTAAGTGCGATAAGGATAGACAATATACCGAGAGTCCTTGTTTCAGCCGCGAACTCTGCTGTTTTACGCCTCCTGGTATTAGGAACACAGAATAACCGAGGAGGTTGCGAGTGGTCCGTGAGACAAGGAGCACCAACTGTGGAAGTAGGATAGAGATAGTATTCCGCGTGCCACCAACTTTCAAAACCGTTTCATAATCTCCTGGTACGTACTATGAAAGCATGATGACCGAAGAGGTATCGGAAGAAGAGAGCGATATACGAGCGCCGTATGTGCGACAAGGATAAACAAATTTCCGAGATTCCACACTTTGGCCGCGAACTCTGCTGTTTTTCGTCTCCTGGTATTAGGCACACAGAATAACCGAAGAGGTTGCAAGTGATCCGTGGGACAAGAAGTACCCTACTGTGGAACTAGGATAGAGATAGTATTCCGCGTGCCACCAACTTTCAAAACCGTTTGATAATTTCCTGGTAAGTACTATGAAAGCATGATAACCGAAGAAGTATCAGAGAAACAGGGAGATATATGGACGCCGTATGTGCGACAAGGATAGACTTTGTAAAGGTTCATTCTTGATTCTAGGCGTTCTAGTGACGTCATCTAGCGAAGAACAGACGAACTACATATGTGCCCGCCAGAAATTGGCGAAATGAACACGTGATGAGTAATAAACTTTTTGTAGTAAAAGTGTTATGTATTTCACAAACATGTGGATTCCATTTAGTGGTCAATCCGAGAACGTAGAATAATACTCTCTTAACGGCTGGGAACCAGTAATTGCAAGAACATTGTTAAAATCACATTTATTTGCAACGGTTGACACTGTATCTCGTCATGCGTACCCCGTTAAGTTCACTTTAGACAGCTGTTACACCGTTATACGGATAGCTTTCGTCTAGATAAAGCACACTATTTGTAGCTGAAAGAACGTAGATTAATGACCTGCCATTGACTATAACAATAAACGACCAGAACACTGTTAAAATCGCATTTAATCGCGGAGTACCACTATTTGTTTGACCGGTGGCGCCATCCGTGGCGAACCGCTGAAACTGGTAGCCATATAATTGGCCAGCAGTTTCAGTTATTCGCCACGGATGGCGCCACCGGTCAAAAAAGTTGTGGTATTCCGCGATTAAATGCGATTTTAACAGTGTTCTGGTTGTTTATTGTTATTTTTAATGACAGGAGAATAATCTACGTTCTTCAAGCTACAAATCGAATGCTTGGTGAAAACACGTAATAAGAATGGAATATATAACACTTCATTTATGCTAATAATACTCAGAATTCATGCTTTATCGGTTACGTCGGGTATTGACACTAAAATGGTAA
>NW_015374537.1:0-1223 GCF_001272555.1 Dufourea novaeangliae | reverse complement strand
GATTTTAACAATGTTCTTGTAATTACTAGTGTCCAGCCGTTAGAGAATAGTAATCTACGTTCTTTAAACGTTGTATCTAATGCAAAACGAAGAAGAATCATGCCCGTTTAGCGGCGTAAATGCAATCGAAATATTTTGCAATCAGGTTGTGGCCCGTAAGAGGTTACGGTAATACAGGCATAACTAAGTTTATTAATTCAGGGGTACTGCACTATTGGGTCCATGCATTAAGTCCTGAGGGACAATTTGAGACTAATGACGTTCATTTTAAGTGCTTAATTAATGAGATATTAGCATTTTTCCATCACTAGAAATTTTCACTCACCTGTCGATATAATTTGGCTAGCAGTTTGAGCGAATTGCCACGGGTGGCGCCACCGGTCGTAAAATAGTGATATTCCGCAATTAAATGCGATTTTAACAGTGTTCTGGTCCTTTATTATTATTTGCAATGACAGGAGGTTAATCTACGTTCTTCAAGCTACAAATCGAATGCTTGGTGAAAACACGTAATAAGAATGGAATATATAACACTTCATTTATGCTAATAATACTCAGAATTCATGCTTTATCGGTTACGTCGGGTATTGACACTAAAATGGTAACAGGGCTACGTAGCCCTATGTACGTGGGACAGAAAAAATCATCGGATGATAGGTCTATTCTATACCTAGTCGGTGGTTGAAGCCATTGGAAGCCATTTGCGGGAAGTAACCAGGAGTAACGTGCTTGAACGTGCTGAAACGTTTTGATACTTTCTGAAGTGAGAAATTGTAATTTTACGAAATGGCTGCGATCAGTTTGTTGAATCCGAAAGCTGAATTCGCGAGGGCTGCCCAAGCGTTAGCTGTGATTATTTCCGCGGCGAAAGGAATCCAAGATGTTATGAAAACGAATCTCGGTCCGAAGGGCACCATGAAAATGTACGTATATATATTTATTCTCACGTGCAAATTCACGATCATTTATCATAATTGATTGATCAGAATCAAATGAAGTCTAATAAAACGGTACAAATCTATGGAGAAAGAATTCTCTTTAAAAGGTTTTACGTAAAAATGAATTGGACTTGTATTGTCCTTATTAGGTAAAGTTGATGTTTCACAAAGTACCGGCACAATGACGTAGCCAACAAATGAAAATTTTCAACATGTATATAAATTATTCCTTTTAATAATATTATTTAAATGTCATTAATAAAATCATTAATATTTAATATTTAT
>NW_015374536.1:339-575 GCF_001272555.1 Dufourea novaeangliae | reverse complement strand
TTATTATATACATACATATTATGTTGTATACACATAAATTATTTTTACAATTAGATGTTATCCCCTAAAAACTGCTGCAGCTGGTCCACGTAGATGCCGAATGGTCTTTTGCTTTTCTCCATATGAAAAGAAAAAAACACAATTGAAATAGTAATTTTAATAACATAAGATAAAATATTAAGATTGCTATGAACTTATCTTTTTTTTGTTGAATTATTCTGTAATTTCGCTTCCTC
>NW_015374536.1:0-245 GCF_001272555.1 Dufourea novaeangliae | reverse complement strand
TTTAACCACTTGCGCTACCAATAAACTCACGGTTACGGTGCCGTGCGCTACAATATAACACGCGGTAAGGTGTCACATTGACGCCGCTCCGCGTCTGCGAGTGCAATCCTTTAAGCAGCGCCTCAGCGCGTTGGTAGGCTCTTACATAAAGAACTTTACACGGATATGAATAGAGAACAACTACATTTTATTAATTAATAATCTACTTCTGTATGGTAAATTTCAAAACATTTTGGAATATGTAA
>NW_015374535.1:0-49332 GCF_001272555.1 Dufourea novaeangliae | reverse complement strand
ATTCCCTGCCATAAATGACCCGATTGCTATAGCCCCGAGTTTGCTATAAGCACGTTTCAACAATAGAAGATAGAAAAGAATGTCATTAGGAGAAATTAAATAGTTTCAAGTGGTGCATCATTTTATGCATGTGTCTTCTCTGAAAATGGAGGCGTTATTATCGTCTTAATGTGCTTCGACGTAGCGTTAACTTCAATTAATTTTCATATGGTCAATTTTAAAATGTCTTTATTTTTTAAATTTTTTCATAAAAAGGACACAGGACTATATCCTCAATTTTATCAATAGTGCGTCGCTATGATACAATTGCATTTCTTTTAAACAATTGCAAAATAAATGGTTAAAAAATATTTTCTTCTCACTGAAATAATTCTAATTGGATACTCTTATGTATCCGCTTTAAGCACCCACAAAGCTCATTTTGATCGGTTTGTTAATTCAACAGTTATGATTTATGAGAAAAAGGTTGACAATATATTTTAAACAGCTGTAGAATTAACAATGTAAAAGAATTTCGAAAGTCCTTCGAGATACGTTTGTATATCACTGAAAACCAGAACTTATCCGAAATTTTACTACAAAAAGTCTTCGATTTCGCGTGGAATGCCCCTAACACGACATTAACGCAAGTAGTAGTGTCGAGTAAAGGTCAGACGTGCCAGAGAAGTGCTTGGCCATTACACACATTCTCTGTCGGACCTTCAGAACCGATTTCGTCGAAAGCAACGTCGTTGTACGAAAACATTTTTACGTTTAAAATGACACTAGAACCTTTCACAGCAACGAGTGCTTTACAAATACACAAGTAAAACAAGCTTTGTTTACGATGAATTTCATCTGATTCGGTGACTCGAATCGGTCTTGCACTCTCTTTGTGAGCATAATCATTATGTGCATAATGACATCATAATTATATCGATATAGAGCAATATCAACTCACATTGAGATAATAGACTTAACATCTCTAGTTGAGTTATCACTATGAGACTGCGAATTTTATGCATTTATAGTGTATAGGGCTCTGTGAAATATGATAGAAGACAAAACTTTTATCGGATCCCACGAGTTATAAGTATATCTATAATCTATAAATAGAGCTTCAAATTACAAAACGGTGAAGGACTTTTCGATTTCTATTTGCATGAAGGATATGCATGTTGCGAATTGTCCCATTTTTTTGGGACACCCTGTATTTTGAATATAAAGTAAAGTAAAACCTAAAGTTGCCTGTGTTTTGTTATTTTTAAAAAGTTCGATTATTTTTGGGACGGATCTTGTATGTCTAACTTCAGTAATAGCTAGACTGCGGATTTTTATGCAAAATAACATTTTCTAAAGTAATTTATAACTTAGATATATCTTAAATATAATAAGTATCTTTATGGACAAGATACAATGAAGTTAAAGGGTTACATACCTTTGAGCTGTTAAATAAGAGGGAAAACGAAACAACAGTTTGTATATGCAGAATTATTGTTTGTTAAAAATTCAACATATACATCTTATTATGTTATTTCCTTAGTAAAAAATTCAGTTATATATCTATCAACAGAAGAAACTGGCTGCCATTTAAAAGCGTTTTACTTGAAATGCAGTTTTCAAAATCAGTACTAGAAATATTTAAAAGACTACTGAACCAATTTGGACCAAACTTTGTGGTAACATTTTTAAGACGGAAATCTATGTAGTACTTGACGAAGCGAATATTTTATTCGTGCATTTTTTCTTTTTTTTGTAACAGAAAGAAGTTGAAAAATGTTGGACTCTACAAGTTTAAGTTCAAACAGCCGTTATGTTGTAAAATATTGATACTTTCAAAATTGGCTTCGATAGGTACTAGTTTCTTCTGTTTACTTTAATATAAAATTAAAAATCTTGTTTCGGATAAAAGCCCACAGAGTTATATCTGTGGTAATTAAATGGCAGCCATTTTCTTCTGTTGATAGATATACATATAGCTCAATTTTTTTAGAAATTACTAAGAAAATAATATATAATGAGACGTATATGCTAAATTTTTAATAAAGAATAATTCTGCATATACAATTTTTTAAATTTACCTTCTTATTTAATAGCTCAAAGATATGTTAACTACAATTTATTAAAACTTTACTTACAAGCATTAATGCTTTCGAAGGCTCGCATGACCGGTCACCTTGTTTGAGGTGAGACTCGATTAGACGTGAATTAATTTTCCCCCCTATCGCTGAGTGAGCGATTATCGATTGTTACGAGCGACATCGGGTAATACTTCACGTTATGAGAAAATGATCGGGACCGTGAATATCTACGGAATCCATAATTACTACGGTAGAACGGGAACAAAGAAGGCAGAGACATAGCGAAGGTATTGAGAAGAGTTTCCGTATCGGATTATGTAACGAAATGTAAAACCGACATTCAATTGTTATACATTCTTCATATGTAATTAATTCAATTACAATTCGGAATAAATTGTAAAATCACAATTACAAATAATGTAAAATATGTAGTGCTTAGATACAATATAGTATGCTTTCCTCTGCTCGATCGAATTTTACGTGGTTATTTATGCGGAAAAATTTCTGTAAACGAGCAGCTAAAGACAATATAGGATCCATAAATACGTAAACAAACTGTCAATTTTTTTGATCTCGATTCAAATAAATAAAGTTCAGGAAATCAAGAAACCGGATTGTTCTATTATCTGTAAATTTTTTTTGTCCGAACACTTATATCTAGACTGCGGATTTTATACACTTACAGTATACAAAAGTGTGTGAAATACAGTAATAGACAAACATTGATCAAGTTTAATAAATTGTTTCCTTTATGTTTATCTCATTAAAATCCCTGCGTGAAGAAAGAATTTTCTATTCTTGCATCTGTGTTTGTAAATTACTTCATAAAATGATATTTTGCATAAAAATCCACAGTCTACTTATGTCTCACTATTACATGTAGTTCGGATATGAGAGGCTCTACAATAATTACGTTAATAATCATCACCGTTAAAAACAGTCACCTTGATTGAAATATTACTTGTTGTGTTAGTTACGGGAGATATAATAATACAAATAATGAGCTAACGTAACGTGACATATACGGGGTGGTACAAAGTTAAACAGTTTGTCAGTATGTTTTACGATTAGAAATAAGAACTGAATGTTATAGAAACGTAGGTCAGAAATCGAACGTGTTAACATCTTAATATCGAGCAGAATGTTGTAAACTCGAAAAGTAAAATATCTTTCAAAATAGACACACTGATGACCTTCAAACAACGTTTAAGGCGACGCCAATGGAAACCTGCACCGTAACATTTAACGTACTGAACGGTATTATATTTCTCTTTGACATTTTCTTCTATTTTTAAACTTAACAAAGATATGAGACACCCAGTATAGTAACATGAAACGAACAAATAAAAATTGTGAGACTGTTTCCTAATAGGGAAAATTACTCGTCATTAACGTTTAAAAAAAAATGTTGAGGTATCGCAAGTGGTTTGAAGATTATATTTTGTGTTTTTTTTAAAACACATTTTTAAAACTCTGTATATTTTAATTTTTGTATAGCCTCAAGATCAAAAGTAATGATTCTTTTTAAAACAGAGTTAATCTGAAGAGATAGTTCAAATTTTGTAAAGAATACATGAGGTAATGATGTTCATAATATAAATAAGAAAATGAAGAAATCTAGTGAATTGATTTGTTTTAATTAGTCTATTTCCAAATCCCTTTCATCCAAAAGTATTGTTACATAATAAGAAAAATTATTTGGCGAAAACACAAATTAAGTTACTGATAAAATCATGAAAAACTTGTGAAATCAATCAAAATAGTGACTTTCGAGTGATTTGCGGCGTCTGAAAAAAATTTGTTGATCAATTTCAGTTTTCGATAGCATACCGTTATAAAAGACAACTTTTGCCCACTATTACACGTCACGAAGGATAAAACCAAATTCTTCCCTATATTTCACTCCACCTTACTGTACCTAGAATTCATGAAATAAACTAGTTTCTATTCATTTTGAAGAAATCATGTCTAAACATAGGAACAGTGAACTCGTGTCGACCAGTCTGTACAACATGGTTTTAGAGTAAAACGCGTTTCAAAAGTAATTTTGTTACCTTCAAATCTGTCCAACTTCCTCAATGTACTTCAAATTTTTCGAAAGTCTGTTACCAACAGATTCTACATACAGTACCGGACACAAGTATTCGTACGCCCTTTAAAACGAAACAACTTTTTTAAAATTGGTTCAAATGACTTGAATTATTTTGTGAAGTTAGGGACATTAGTTTACTAAATGATGTGTAAAAGAAAATGGAAAAAGTTGCAATTGGTCGGAATCGAGAAGAAAATAGTAAAGGATGTTTTTTACAACTTTTTAATTTGAGGCTATAATGAAAATTTAATAAATACACATCGAAGATTTATGTTAGTTATATACATGTTGAAAATTTCATCAAAATCGTTTAACGTTGCTACGGGATTTAAACGATTAAAAATATTGAAAATCACAGTTTTTCCTGACTTTCGACCTAAAACGATATGTATTTATTAAATTTTCATTATAGCCTCAGACTAAAAAGTTGTAAAAAACATCCTTTACTATTTTCTTCACGATTCCAACCAATTGTAACTTTTTCAATTTTTTTTTATACATCATTTAATAAACTAATGCCCCTAACTTCACAAAAGAATTCAAGTCATTTAGAACAATTTAAAAAATGTTGTTTCGTTTTGTAAGGTGTACGAATACTTTTCTCCGGTACTGTATATATATACATATATATATACATATAACCTAATGACACAGGACTGGAGGAAAAGAAATTCAATCTTTTGGACAAAAATTAAGCATCAGTTAACCCTCAGACGGCGGTGCCTGAGTCCATTTTGACTCAGAATTTTAGAAACAGCACGCACCACTCCAGCTTACAAAAAGTACATCGTGCAATTTTTGCACATTATCTACCGACAGCTATTCAGTAGGTTTAGTAGATCTAACGATCAATAACCAAGGAATTATTATTAAGCAGTTCAATAACAGCAGTAAATTACATTCATGGAAAATAGAAACAACTTTAATAGAAGACCGTGACAATTTCATCTTTAATCATGGTCTAAGGGAAACTAATAGGCTTCTTATCTATAAGCACTGAAATTTACAAAATCTATTCTAAGAAAACATGCGTGTTTCGAAATAATTCATTTCGAAACACTTGTAAACACAGATGGGCAGGAGTCTATCTAGATCCAGGTACCGCCAGCCACGTAGTATTCGATCATCAAGAACGCCTCCGCCTTCTGACAAGTAAAGGACTCCAACTGTCTGACTTCGATTTTAACGGGGGTTTTGTAAGATGATAGTATACATAAATATTAGGTGTAGACACTCGACAATTTCCAAGATATAAACAATTAAAGTCACAATCTTTCAAAATATACACTAATGTCTCGATGAGTGCGGCGTACCGGGGTCAACTTCGGAGCATTCATGGCAAGGCGGAAAGGTTTTCAGCCCCTCGTAAATTTGTTTTTTGCCCGAAGCCAAGCCTCTGCTTAGCTTCTGTTTACTCTGTTTTGATTGGTTCCACAGGGGGACTCCCCCAGTGGTGGGAATAACGCCGTTGCTCGTATCGCACTCATCGAGGGATCACTGTACTATGAATACAAGTCAAAGTTGCGGTTGCAAAGTGAAACAAAAATATTTCGGTGAATGGTATGATTGGTCCCAAGACCCCTGAGTTATCAGCCAAACAACCTTAGACTTTAATAAGTTTGACTTATATCTAGACGACAGAGCCAACGTGTATATGTATGTATATTGTAACACTTTTCAAACTTTAGAGAAGAGCAAATCAAAGGTGCAAAAACCTTGTGACTTTGGAACTGGTCTTTGAAACAAGATATGGATTTAATATCATCTTTACACTATTATATTAAAACCTAAACGATCTAGAATAAAATCAATTTTACCATGAAAGAGTGAAAAATTTGATACGGAAAACATGTAAAATATGATTTTTCAAGAAAAGTGGACTTAATACACCCTGACTCCGGGGTCCAGATATTCATAGTACATCTTAAGGGTACGTAACTTTAATTTTTTATATCTTTAAAATTATCAAGTATCTACACCTAATAAAAGCTTGTTAAAATCGAAGTCGGACAGTTTGGGTCCTTCTCTGGGGAGGGTTAGAGAGTCTCTCGTGATTGTTTGCTTCGTTAAAAGTTCAGTTCACCTGCGGCAGCAACAGTAGCAACAAGAGAGATAAAACTCACTCGACTGCTAACCTGTTAATAACCCTAATGAGTTATATTCACGGCCTGATACACAACTGTCCCGTTTCGTGCTCGTCGGGACAGAAACGAAGATAACAATTAGCTACTGGAGTGAATCAAGTGCTTGCCGCGCAACATCCAAGCGTGTATACCTACATACACAAAGGTGGAAAGGCTCGAAGCGCCTATCGGGCGGCAATCGGCTCCACTATCAGCGGGCAAAAGATCGAGATAGTGTCGAACTTTTGTGATCCGACGCCTTTCATAGGCTTTGTCGCTAACCCTCGAACGACTTGAGTCAATTTTACTTCGTACTGTAGTAAGATCACAGACTGACTCTTATTAATATTTAGACACGACGCACAGTGGAGTATATGACCCGACAAGCTGGCCAAAACTATTTTAAAATTTACTCAATCCTCAAAATCTCATAACTTTGTTACTATGCATCCAAAGTTGATGAAACAAAAATCATTTTAAAGTTTGAACTCTTTAGTTTTTGGTTCTTTAAATCGATTTTATCAAAATGGTTGTCTAGAGAGTAAAATTCACCCTTGAATAGGAGTGTGCCAAACTGTACTTTTGCTTGATGGTCGTCAAGTTCTACGGAGTGCAAATAATATTTTTTTGCAATTTTGATATATACCACCGGAAAGTATGATCGTTTGTCTTTAAAATAAACCAAACCTCATCGAGGGACTATGTTGTTTAACAAAGATAGTTCCCTTTAAAGGAAACCTATATTTTTCAAATGTTTTGTGTACGGTAAGATATGTATACATATACATATGGTATAATATATGTATACATATAATAGAAGATCATCAACGAACCCTAGTCCTAATATAGTTAATAACAACTTCAATCGTCAGGAATTGACAGACGAAATTTACAATAGGTTAACAATCAACTGACAGCGATGGATGCACACGGGTCGATTGTATCTACGATCATAAACATTCTGATTTATGGTATATGATGTATAAAATAATAATATTTATTTTAAGAATATTTTTTATTTGCAATATATAATAGAATTAATTTTCGTCAGAAAATGCTGTGCAAGATTCTTCATCAGACAGTATTTCTTGCTTATGATAAATCTGTCCATCACCGATCTATCATCCACACCTCAATTACCCCATCATCAGATCAACCATGCAATATACGCCTATCGTATGATCCTTTGCCTTCATAACAAACTAAACTGTATCCAAAACAGATGTGTTTTAACGAGGTTATGGCCATTTACAGAAACGCCTGCCTCTTTATGGTTTCGTGTCTTTCGTGCATGGCACCGTTCAATGATCTGCGTTTCTGTAAATGACTATAACTTCGTTACAAAACATCCGTTTTAGATGCAGTTTAGCTTGTTTTGAAGACAAAGAATTATTATTTTTGAAATACATGCAAAATTCCGAACACTGTTGTCTATGAGCAACATTCGTTCTCAAATATGAACAAAATTTTACAATTTGAAGGCCCTCTTTATAAGGGAAGATTTTACCTCTTGAGCACCGAGTTAAATAAAATCGAACCAAAGGGTCAAAAAGTAGAAGATTCAAGCTTTAACTTTGAATCTTAATAATTTTTCACTAGTATACAAGGCGATACTTTTGAACAGAACTATAGTTTTAGCATCTCTTAGCACCTAATTTTTTATGAAATATATGTATAAAGTAATGTCCAAGGATAAAAATATATAAAAAATAAAGGGGTACTTTGGGGTGCCAAAAAGTAATTCAATGTTTTATACTTGATTTTACGAAAAAAAACACTGTTTTCAAATTGATATTTTATCAAAACTACACAAAAAAGTGAAGGAAACAAGGTGCCAAATTACTCTACATACCTTCCTCTATATTCTAGGTATGTTGTTATTGCACTTCCATAACACTACACTTGTAATGAATCACTTTCTTAATATAGGTTTCTTGGCATTTTCTTCGAGCACAAAAATTGTTGACTTTCAAGCCTCAATTTGTTGCTAAATATTGCTGTTTTCGAAAACCAAGCAGTTTATTTTTATTCATTCCTAGGAACATAGGGACAAAGTTTCATTCATTTTGAACAAAGATAAAATTTGGGGTTTTGTCCAGCTTTTCGGGTCAAATACTCCACTGTGCGACGGTACTTTAGCCATTAATGCTCTGTACATCTCATCATAATTAAATTATCGTTTTCGTATTTTTTGAACCACGTATTTTAGTACTCACCAGAAATGCAATTTATATTTATTTAAAACATTTAACTTCTCTCAGAATGTTTCGAAATCAGACTCAATGTCTACTTATCTTCGCAAACATTACGTCATCTTGGAAGTTCGTCTCCCAATGTGTTTGTGCAGGGTGTTCGAACATCCCGAATTAACAATCGCTGATTTTGATGCAACTCTGTGAAATTGTATTTCCCTTACAAATTTTCGACACGTATTTTTTTTAGTTGCTCTTATCCACGTTGAAGGGACCAAAACGGCCGTCAAAATTAGGGATGTCAACTGTATTCGGTCGAATATCTCGGAAACTATTAGAGATATAAAAACGGTATAAATTGCAATATTGTGTGTTTTTTGATAAAGAATCCAACTATATGATTGGATTTCAAAATCATCCATTTGTTTAAACAATATATTTAAAAAATAGCACTTCTGTTAGTTTTTTTTGTCAAATGTTAATCCATTTTCTTGTACATTTGTATGTGAAGACTATATACCCAAATATAAAATACGGATAAACTGGAATTTTGATTTCTGCATTATTAAAAAAGTTATTATATTTGAAGTTTTCTCGCATTTTGTGTAAGATTGAATATTTGAATGCGTATAATCAAACAGATAGTGCATTTTTACGATTCTAGAGAGCAGCTAAAAAAATACGTGTCAAATATTTTTATGACAACTAGGGACAATCTCAAACAGTTGCATCAAAATAGGCAATTGTCAATTCGGAATGTTTCCTTGTTAGTCCTACGGTGTACAACACTCCAGCAAATTATTTACAAAATACTTCTTATTCATAAAAAAACATGCCACATTATCACAAACACTTTGCAATCCTTACAAAATCTGTCTCGTATGACGAAACAGAATCTAGGGGAGGGTGGGTATGTTTGGGTCAGTTTTCAATTAATTTTGTAGTAGTGATGAAAATAAAAAGGAAACGCGCTTTAAATATGAAGAATTATAATAATTAGTAAGGTCCTACCATCGATGTACCATCATGATTTCATTTCATTATTTTAAAGTAATCTTTAGAAATATAATAGTTCTAAAACTAGTTATTTGGCCCATACCTCCCTTATGAGGGGAGGTTTGGGTCATTTAATTTTTGTATTAGTTTTGCAGCACATATAGAGAAGTATTTATGTATGTATATATTTATTACCTACAGAGTGATAATACAGTGATTCCTTGATGAATGCGACACGAAAAAGGACGTTATTCCCACAACTGGGGGGGGGGGGCAGAATGAATGAAAACAGAAGCTAAGCAAAGGCCCTGCTTCACATAAAAAACAAATTGATAAGGGCTGATAATCTTTCCGCCTTGCCATGAATGCTCCGAAGCGGACCCGAGTACGTCGCACTCATCGAGACATTACTGTACCTATATATAAAAGTAATGAAATGAATAAATAAAATAAAGACTCTGGAGGAATAATATAATAAACATAAAATAAAGGCTGTGATGGAATAATACAATACACATAAAGATATTGAAAACTGTTAATTGAACTTTTAATGTAGATTTTCAAAACTACTCAAGTCAATGTCGAATTTAATAACATTCTGTTTTTTGCTCGCACTAACTACATTATTTGGTCACTTCTGACCCACACCTCTCGCATCCGAACATTCATAGTAATACACCTGTGTTACTCAAATCACGTGTTTTAGGTTCTAATTTGTAATCTATAATTATTACTGAAACATAAGGTCGTCAATTAAAATTTTTACTAGCACAAGATTCTTATGTCTTTATAGCAACGATTTATTTCGGTTAGCAATTTGTATTAAAATTACAATG
The DNA here is from genome assembly GCF_001272555.1 of Dufourea novaeangliae. Lineage (NCBI taxonomy): Eukaryota > Metazoa > Arthropoda > Insecta > Hymenoptera > Halictidae > Dufourea > Dufourea novaeangliae. The sequence goes on along the minus strand of NW_015374535.1, from coordinate 39,033 downwards.
AAACTGTTCCTTATACCTGCATAAGAATAAATACGCACTGTACAAACTGGTGGCAAGTTATGAATCTCCTAGTACTGCAACAACGAACAATGCAAATAAGGTATGTGTAACAAGGATGGAAATACACTAACCAGGGCTTTAAAACTGTTATTATATCGATTTAGGTTTTCGAAACAGTTATGAAGAATCTTTATTCTGAATAACTGTTGTGAAGAACCTTTTCAGACTATAGCAGTTTCAGTTAAGGTTCTTATATTAGCTCCCATGTCAGTTCTGTAACTGTTATTTTGTTAGATTCTATATAAGTTCCAAAACTATAGAACGTATAGCACATATTTTCGTAATGATTGTACAGAATTCTGCAGTAAATGAAATCACAACATATTACAATTATCGATTACTATGTATGAGCACCATTTTCCAAAAATTATTATGAATAAGTAAGTAAATATATATCTACATATTAGTATACATAAAATTATTTTGTAATATGAAAAGTGTTCGTTAATATAAATTTTTAAGTGCTGAACAAACTTTTACCACACTGACTTCGCAAGAAATATGCTTTTATGTATACAGTAATCTATGTATAAACGTAATACGTTGTGACTTCATTTGCTGTAAAATTCTGTACAGTCGCTACGAGAACCAATTCTATAACCGTTCTGGGTTGTTCGGAAAGTAATTACGTTTGTTTTTCAGTTAGATGTCGTTAATCGTATTATTAAGAAGACAACTTCACTCTAACTTATGAAATCATATTTTGATAACGGACATTTCAAGCGTCAGTTTAAAAAAATTGTTTTTGAATCTGTCAAGTTCTTCGTTGTCGCATCAAACATGGAAAACCAAGATCAGCATTTTCGGCATCTTTTGCTTTTTTATTACCGTAAAGATAAAAATGCAGTGTAAGCAAGAAAAAAATGGTGTGCCGTGCAAACAGAGGATGAGTTGACTGAACGTCAGTGTGAAAATTGGTTTTCGAAAATCCGTTCTGGTAATTTCGATGTCAAAGGTGCACAAGTTGAGGAAAACGATCCAACTGCTGATGAAAAATGGATTGTATACAACAATGTTAAACGTAAGCGATCATGAAACAGCTCAAAGCGCATCAAAAACTAATATCTATTAACAGAAGGTGATGTTCTCTGTTCGGTGAGATTGGAAAGGGATTGTTTTTTTTTAACTCCTACCAAACAACCAAACTATTAATTCGAATGTGTACTGCCATCAATTGGACAAATTGAATGATTCCATCAAGCAGAAGAGACCAGAATTGGTGAACAGAAAATGTGTAGTGTTTCTTCACGACAACCCAGACCTCACACATGTTTGGTGACTCATCAGAAGCTGTTAGAGCTCGGATGGGATGTGTTACCGCATCCACCATATTCACCGGATGTGGCACCATGCGATTATCACCTGTTTTGGTCGCTGCAAAATTCTTTGACTGGCAAAACTTTTATTCAATTAAAAGTGTGAAAAACCACTTAATTCAGTTTTTTGCCAATAAGGACAAGAAGTTCTACGAACGCGGAATCACATCATTGCCTGGAAGGTGGCAAAAGGTGTTGGAACAAAATGGTCAATACGTAACTGAATAAAACTTTTCCTTTCTATAAAAAAATCGTGTTTCATTTTTATACAAAAAGAAATTACTTGACGAACAACCCAATAGAACCTAAAAATAACGGTTATCGAACTGTTATGGCAGCTGATATAAGAACCTTAATTGAAACTGTTATAGTCTGAATCTTAAGTTCTTCATAACAGTCATTCAGAATAAATGTTCTTTGTAACTGTTTCAGTCGGAACATTGATATGTACAGTACATCTTCGATGAGTGTTCGAAGGTTCCTCTGCACTGATAAGCAGAGGTTTCCAGGTGTAGCAATGACCTTTTAATGAAGGTCAGCACAGTGATAGACCTTAGAATTCTGAAGCCAATGATATTTGTTTCAGTCGCATACGACCATTACTTTACGAAATATTTAATATTCAATGCCGCGGAGCGTTCGAACACTCATCGAGAATTTACTGTATAACAGTTTGAAACCGTTTCAAGCTTCTGATACTAACTAACTCAAACCTCCCACGACCCAAACCTACTCACTACAAAACCCAGTTCACAGAAGAATTATTCATTCAATCTCCTAAACTCCATTAATTTTTAAGTTTCATCAGCAAAACTATTCCCAAGGACCCGATTTCACTCCACCGACCCCGCTCTAAAAAAAAAAAAACGAAAAAAGCCCTAAACAACAGCATCGACACGGCTAGCGACAGTGTCAAGCAGAAAATTACTTCCGGCGAGTAATCTTCAGCATTCGGCCGTAACCTTTCGAAGCATTTTGCTGTTTCGCCGATATACAGTATACCTATAAACGGGGAAAAAAAAATTCTAAACTGATACATGTCGCCGGCGAGCACAAAGAGGGTGAACAGCAGAATAAGGCAGAAGGGTCTCCTCTAGGCACACCGAATGTGCGACGTCGTACGTTATCGCGACCCTCCAACCGGGCGAGGCATTACCTCGTCCCTTCGTATATTTCCTACGGCGCTTTCTCGTTCTCGTGCCTGCGGGCCCACCGGTAGAGGGAATACTATATGTATACATGCTACGTTCGTTCGCCGTCTCAGTCTCGAGCGGTCGATAACGCGTAACGTCCTCCCTTGGCGTTCCTGCCGCCCGCTCGACGGTGCTATCGTTATTTCCCCCGGTGGTCTGTATGTCCCCTACCACGACCACCACCTCCATCGCTACTGCCTGCTCGTTCCCCCGTGTCGTCCTTGCTCTCCATCGTCCGCTTACCCCTCGTCGATTCTTTCCGACCCTACTGTGCACTCACACCGTCCTGCGTGGAGGCTTCTATCGGTACGAAAAACGCTAGTGTAATATCACTATTTCCCGATCCCATCCTGATTATAGGTAAACCTACGAGCAAACTCTACTTCCGCTAGGGGAAAAACGGCGTAGAAGAAATGTCTTCTACCACTTGGTAAATTTATTCTAGGCAGTTAAATGAATGTTAAATCGAATGTTAATTTGGCATACATTTCTGTAATTCCAAATACCAAATGGTAGGAGGCCCTGTCCCTACGTTACTTTATCCCCTAGTGGAGGGGCTTCCTACTGCGTCATACAGAACAATGGTAGAAATTGGCCAAGTTTGGACCTGGCTGGCAACGAAAGTTTTTTTACAGAATATGTTTCTACAAGTCCTAAGAAATCCAAAATATATAATTATTTACCCTAGAGAGGTTGGGAAAGTTATAAAAAATAAGCGCAAAGTTCGGAATGTCGTCGTTGTCTTCGTCGGATGATAATCCATTAGCCAAGTAATTATTTAAAAAATCAGCGGGTAAATTCATCGTAGGTTGGCGCCGAGTATATCCAAAAAACCATAAAATTATTGTTACGTGGGTACAACAGTCGACAATCCATTCATCATTTTCGTATTTACAATAACAGACAATGCTTAAATGTAATATTTGTCAGAAAAATAATAACAATGTTAAAATACACCATTTGGGTTCTAGAATATATAAAATGTTTAATGTTTCATTGTGTAATGTTATAATGACGGAGTATATCAGCATGTTAGTACCTTGGAGTTTAGCGTTTATTATCATAAGATAGCATTCGTTCGTTCGTTTTCCTTGCTGAGAAGTATCTGTTTATAAAAGAAGGTAATATGATACATTCCGATTAGGGCGATGATAGACAAAGTAAGATTTTCTTGAATAACGTCGCCAATCCACATGAAGCATCAGTTTTTGACAAAGCTTCAGTGAGTGCGGATGTTATATGTGTGCTTTTTATATGAGTGATTTTTTATATTTTTAAAACTAGTAGTGGCATTTTCTTCGTAGAAAGATTCACAAAAATTATTTTTTATAACTTTCCCATCGTCTCCAGAGTAAATAATTATACATTTTAGATTCCTTAGGACCTGTAGAAACATATCCTGTAGAAAGCTTTCGTTGCCAGCCAGGTCCAAAATTGGCCAATTTCTACCATTGTCCTTTATTTCAAATACTGAAATAAATCTTACAGCGAATGTTAATTTGGCATAAATTTCAGTAGCTCCAAGACCAAGTGGTAGGAGGTCTTTCTCTAGATCACTTTTTCCCCTAGGGGACGCCGAGTTTGCTCGCGAGGGTACACACAGAACGCGTTGCCCGCCGCGCGTTCGGGGCGGTGAGCTTTCTGTTTTGAAATCTGCGTTTTTTCAACCGTATTTGGGATACGTATGAGTGGATGTTACGATAATAATTGGATTTTATGCATTTACAGTAAATCCTCATGAGTTTTCGAAGACTCCTCGGCATTGACAAGAGGTTTCCAGGTGTAACGCTGATGTTTCAATTCTCGGGGTACGGACGTTTTTAACGTTCGTAGAGACAGTGGTGTCTGGGTCCGTTTGAAACCCTATACTTCATTCTTGTTAACCTTTTGCGGTCCAAAGTATTTTAGGCTATCTACTAGGCTATTTGTATAAGTACCATATGACTTAATTAGATTTCAATACTCTAATTGAGTAATCTATAACATTTATGAAGTATTATTATAACATTTATGAACATTGCAACTGTAAAATTTGTAAACAAACATATCGAAAATCATTCAAATATGAAGCTATTGCAGTAACATTGACTGTCGAATGGACGTCGAGAAAATACCACAAAGGGTTAAACATTTTTCGAACACGATCATTACAAAACACGTGCTTTTTTTACATGAATAAATATGAACAACTCCTAGCTTAAATTACATTTACAAATCAATGAGTTAAATGCGGTTTTTAAACACTGGGGTCCAAATAGACCCGGTCACCATACTACAAGGATTAATAAGGTTTAGCATAGTGATAGAGATTGAAATTCTGAAGCCAATAATATTTCTTTCAGCCGTATATAGCCATCAATTTATGAAATATTTAATGTTCAGTGTTGAGGAGCCTTCGAACACTCGTCGAAGTTTTACTGTATAGCCTATAGGAGCTCTGTGAAATGATAGGTGATTTTGCATGATAAATGTCGGTTTGTAATGCGCTTCATTGCAGCCATGTTATAATCGTTAACCCTCATAGAATATAGACTGCGCGTCAGGCTAGGCCGGCGTCCTAACTTTAGAAAGAGACCAGTTACTTTCGGAGGACTTGCTATCTCTTTCTTATACAGGGTGTCTCAAAAATGTCTTTCTTCTAGGAAATGAGGGGTCGCTGGGATGATTTGAAACCACTTTTTCCTTATCGAAAATGTTATCTGCGCCTTTGTTAACGAGATATTAACGAAAAACCCCGACTAATAAGAGCGCGAGTTTGCCAGCCGAGTTCCCGCGCTAGCGGTGGCTACGCGCTACGCTTGTACTATGAAGCTCCGAACAAACAAGTCAGCATGCATCCCAGGAAACTGCGTATAATAGCAAATACGAAAAACATAACAAATCGAACTTTTTATCATCTTTCGTTTGTCATTTAAAGTGATGAATGAATGAAACATAAATGTAAGAAAATCATGTGTAACGTAAAAAGACGAATACACAATTATTTTTTTAAACAGAATCTTTAAGAAGTCCGAAGAAAAATGTAGGTACGGAAACTTGCAGAATTACTGCCGGGAAAAAGTCATATGTAACTTGCGTTAAATTAAAAAAATAATAATCAACAATAATTGAATAGTTAAGTCAACCATTCAAAACACAGATCCCGAGAATCTCACACCCCGCTACTTAGATTTAAAAAGAGATGCCAAGTCCTCCGAAAGCTATCTACCTCTTCCTAAATTTGGGACACCCATTTCAGGGAGATGCGCAGTCTATATTTCTATACCTACATATGTGTGTAACTTTGAAGTCATGTACCGATATATCGATAATTTTGTTGGTCTAATTTAATTTTTTGCCGCTACATGCTGTACACATCGTGTTCTATAACCTCTTTTTTGCAACCGATAAGATTCTTTGTAGCGATTATCAACTCTAATTTGAGATTTGGGAGTAATAATAAAATCTTTGAAAATTGTAAATTCATTATTAATGTATATTTAGAGGTTGATATTTCTTAGGGTCATGTTACATACAGTTGTTTATAGTCACGAAAGAAATTCGGACTATTGGAGATTGAACATTGGTGGGGATCCAGATGGTGTAACTCGTTGGCAAGAGAGTGTCGGTTCAGATGGATCTTATTCCGATTTAAAATCTTCATTTTTCGAGATAAGTGATGACAGTTAGCCACTCTGCATTTTAAGGGCGACATTTATTATGGAATAACGTAGTACAATAAAGGACAAAAGTTTCATCGAATGCAATGAGTTTTATGTTTTATTCTTAACCCCAAGAAGATACTTAAGAGAACTGAGAAATTTCTACTTTTGTTCTAATCTTTATGAACTACTGTATGAACTGTAATTTTTCATACAAATCTGCAGACTTACAATAATAAAGTGAACTTATTACGGGTTTCGAGTATCGATAGGAAAGAGATAATAGCAATTTTTTAGAAAGCTTGAAGTGGCGAGGTTGCTACTGTTGTTTAGAGCTATGTACTTGTCAAACATTAAAGCAAGTTAACAAGTGTTAGATTTGTACATCGCGCCATATCGATCAATGCGCCCTTGTCACGGCTAAGTTACGTATGCAATTAGTTACGCATCGATGTAGAGCACGTGTAGTCTTTTAAATTTCCTTCGTATTGAAATTAGTTATATATTAAATGTGTTTGTTCATAACCAACAAAATTTGGTCAGTGTATTGAACAACCTCCGAAAACAATAGGTTATGGGCCCAGGCATTGCTCGTAAGTGAAATATATACGCACAATACAAAATACCCACAATTAACCTCAAAATGAGTCTCGTGGGAGGTACGCAACATATTGAAAAATTAGATGAAACAAATTATGAGTCATGGAAGCTCCAAATGAAGAGCATATTAATTTGTAATGAACTATGGGACTATACAAACGGAATCATGATTAAAGATGAAACAAATCAAATTCATTGGACCACTAAAGATGTAAGATGTCAAATGAAGCGTGGAAACAGTTAAATAATATTCACGAGTCAAAAGGCCCGGTGAGGAAAGCAGTTCTGTATAAGCAACTGTATCGCTTAAGAAAAGATCCAAGTCAAAAGATGACGCAGTATATAAACAGCTTCTTAAGTAAAACAGAGCAACTTGAGGAAGCCGGTATTAAAATCCCAGAGGAATTGCTCTCCATCATGCTACTAAATTCTCTTCCTACTGAATATGAGAATTTCTGTATTGCGATAGAATCTAGGGACAATGTACCGGGTCTGGAATCGCTAAAATCAAAGGTAATTGAAGAAGAGGCTAGATGTGAAGAACAAAACACAAAATTTGGCGATGAAAAATATGAGAATGATGCGCTATTAGTGAGAAACAAGCCTGACTCCAGTAGGAACATACCAAGAAATTCTCAAAATACTTACACAAGAAAGAAATCAACTAACAAATTTAATGTAACATGTTTTGGATGTGGAAGGAGTGGACATACTGCTGACGTTTGCAGATCCAAAGGAAAGCGTAACTTTAATGATAAGACTCAAGATGGTCTCATAGCTGTTGCAATGAATGCCGAACTGCAAAAGCCCTCCACATGGTACCTTGATAGTGGTGCTACTCCACACATATGCAATGACTCCGGTAAATTTGACAAACTAAGCAAAAACAATATGTGTACTGTACACACAGCGACAGAACGACAAGTGCAGTCTGCCGGTGTCTGTGAAATAAGTATGAATGTGAAAGTAAGCCGAAATGGATCAAATCAGGTCAGACTGTGCAATACGCTATTTGTACCCTCATTCAGGAATAATTTGCTATCTGTTTCTTCTATGACCGACAAGGGATACACTGTCACTTTTGATAAGAACTCAGCTATGGTCAAAGTTCATACTTTTATGTATTGCATCGTAATAATTAAGTGACGGACATTACATAGAATAAGTGCTTGTCCACGTTGCATCATCTGTTTTGGCCTTAATATTATTCATTTTTCGTATGTATGTGTGTGTGTGTCCTCCAGTTATTAGTAGATATTGTTGTCTGGTTAATAAAAGGTAAAAATGTTATTGGACCTATACAGGGTGGGCCGGAAATCGTAGTACAACCGGGCAGGAGGTGAAACTACTTTAAAAAAGAAGAAAATATTTTGGTATAATATTTTCTCATCCGGGGTTGCGTTTTCGAGAAAATCGACTTTAACTCCCGACGCTTCTTCTTTTCGGTAAGCTCGCAAAACCCAGAAGTTATCCTAATTGGTTAATGTAGCGCGCAGGCATTAACCAAACCAAACCAACCCGCTTCGCAACCCTTCGGAAACTCAAGGTTTATGACACCCGCTGAGCTATTGAGACGCTTAACGAAAGTTTCTAAAGGCAAAAATGTGTATCGTATAAAACTGCAAATGAAAACGGAAAGAAAACGGCTTTCTCAAAAATAGCTCTGTTGGCGCGGGTATCATAAAACTCGCCAACCATTTGCACGCCAAATGTTCTTTCTTTGTACGTGCCGTTGGCCGCTACATCACTCCCTCGCCAGTGTAAACGTCACCTTATTATAAAATTACGCTAAACAACATTATTTAGACTTATTATCTAACTTATTACTAACTATACAGTGTATCTACAAACTTATAACCTAGTTAGCTATTTACACTATAACGCGAAGAAAATCTTACGATTCTACCTGAACGCGTCCGCACCGGCTCTTGCACGGAAGTCGGCTCAGAATGTTCGATACTCGTCTCCACAGTACGTGATGGCGTCTGCACCTGCGTCTCGGTTGACTCTTTATCGTCGAACACATATGCTGGTTTGAGTCTATCTACGGATATCGTGATATCTTTACCTCTAACTCTAACTATAAAAGTTTTCTTTGAGCGGGAAACAACAGGGCACGGTCCCTCATACGGGTGTTGCAATGGACCTCTCACTGCATCCACTCTAACAAAAACATGCGCAACGTTATCTAAATCTATGAAAATAAAAACTTTTCTTTGCCCGTGTCTCGATCCCATAGCTGGCCGTAAGTTACGGAAATGTGCGCGGAGTTGCCTAAGCATCTCCACCGGTTCCGTGTCGTTTTCCTTTGTGTCGAAGAAAAATTCTGCCGGCAGTCTACAATTTTCGTTATATACTAACTCGGCAGACGACGCACCTAAATCTACACGGTACGATGCTCTAATACCTAATAAAACAATAGGCAACGCGTCCGACCAACGATCATCGTTGTGACACTTAATCACTGCTTTAAGCTGTCTATGGAATCGCTCGACTAACCCGTTCGCTGCCGGATAATACGCAGTCGTACGTAAATGTGTCGTGCCCAACAACGCATTGACCTGCTTGAACAATTGCGACTCGAATTGCCTACCCTGATCGGTTGTTACACGTAAGGGCGTACCGAATCGTGCAACCCAGCCAGCGACGAAAGCTCTTGCGACGGTTTCGGCCTCAATATTTTCTACGGGGAAAACTTCCGGCCATCGCGTAAACCGATCAACGCACGTTAGACAATACTTATTCCCTCGCGATATCGGTAATGGATCCACTAGATCGATATGTACGTGCTCGAATCTAGCCGACGGCGACGTGAAATTACCGACCGGACTCTTCACGTGTCTACTTATCTTAGCGCGTTGACACCCAAGGCAACTACGAGCCCATTCACGACAATCCTTCTCGATTAAAGGCCAAACAAATCGCTGTTTAATTAAGCGCAGCAAGTGGTTTTATTTCCGGGATGCGAAATGTCGTGCGTGGAACGAAATGCTTGCCGCCGAAAAGGTTCTGTAACGAACGGTCGTTCGGAGAAGTTCACAATCAATATAATTTCCTTCGTCCATTCTCACTAACATGGAATTTAAGATTAATGATCTATTATCAAGGCTCTCCCCTTGAGACCATGAAAGCACGCTATCACATGTTCTTACCGGTACGCGTCGTAGCTCTCCCATTCCAGCCACGTATCGCAGTTCCCGCACTTCATGCTCTATACAGAAAGGCATTCTATAAAATCTACCATTAATGGGTAACTCGTAATGTTCCGACCATCTGGGAGAGAACATAACATTGATTCTAAGACATTCAGTTTGCGTTTCACGTATCATGCCATTCAGCATTTTAATTTCTTTTCTCACCATAGAATCGTATTGTTCTTCATCCACATAATCACCTCTTACATCTAAAATCATATCGTAAAACTTAACATCTTCAGGTAATCGTGACTTCATGTCTTCAATCCCGTTAACTGCTATATCATAGTGAGTCACTCGATCTCTTACTTTCAATAAAGCTACCTGGTCTAATGGCCTTGGGTCAAAGGAAAACACTTTACAATTATAACACATATCATACATAGCTGTCATCCATCCGGTTTCTGGCGATGATCCCACATATACTATATCGCGTTTCAACGAAAAACCTAGAAACAATGTGTATAACTTCTTTTGCCCACTATCTAGTTCGACGTTGCCATCAAGAAGATTGAAATATAATTCCAACACGTCTGCGCGCATTTCGTAATTTGCGTCATGTTTTTCTCCCTTCCAATCGACGTATATATCATCTTTGAATAATCCGACCAGTTCGCTCGCTCTCCAAATGTGTTTTATTAGAAACAGACTTTCGCGCTCAGGACCACACCATCTGAAACCCTTCAAGCAATCCTTCATTAACTTTTCCCTTAACGTGAACTGAACACCCTTACTAGATCTTTTTCAAAATCACGTTCATCGCAATATGCTACGGCTCGCAAATCAACTATCCAACTTGAATCTACAAATGGTTGCACAAACATGTAATCTTCATCACGGCATATTACTATATATACTTCATTAAATAAACTAAATGCTAGGTCCTCTTTCTTGTACTTCTTTCCTGATTTGGAAATCTTGCAATCTCTTGGTATCCTAATCACATTCTTATTGTGCATGAACATAGCATAGGATGTGTACTGAGCGTCCGTAATCAGGACACCCCTCGCACGCCCCATCCTGCCTCATCCAAATGACACACGTTTTTAACTGTGATTCCCAATATTCTATTTCTTGTGCGAAAATGTGTGCTCAGATATTGGTTCAGAAGTAGTTTGTCAATAAACATAAACAAACTGGCTTTACCCTTTTCATACGCTCCCATTACTTTCATCAAATGACCACTTAGACTCATGATATTCTCCATCGTGAAGAAGGAATTTAGTGGGCGTGCATATGCGCCCCCTTTCTCTCTTGCACCTACTTCTTGGCCCGGTCATACAAGTAATGACTTCGAACATGCAAAGACTGGAAAATGGGACCTCTTATAACGTAATTCTCAGAAAACAGAAATTCGTCTTCGTAGAACGCAATAGATTTTGGAATTACAAGATACAAACCGTCAATCTTTGCTCTAATAAAAACTCTACTGTCAATCACACTATGAAGTCGTAAGTCCAATGCTTCCTCTTCACGTAATATGAATTCTTCATCAATGAGGAATTTTCGTGTGAGATAGCTAACTATCTTTTCATGTGGGGTTGCAAAGTATCGTAACATATCAGTTGGACTATTCCTGTTAATCGAGAAAAGATTTACATCACATTCGGTCGTCCGGTGGGTTGTTAAAAATGTCCTGAACCTCTAATGCGTATTTCGGTTCCAACTGTGCCATGATGTAATAGAACTTCGTCATGTCTGCCGTAATATTATTTAAAACAAATTGCGCTTCCAGCTGATTAAACCAGACGCCAGGTTGCTCGGGCCAGAACAGCGGAACGTGAATACTGACACGGTTCACTTCTGGCATTTCGGAAGCACCACTAACCGTCGCGGAAGCTGTATTTTGTTCGGAAATCATCCTCGGAACACGTTCACAGTAATGCACTTGCTACGCAAAAACAAACTTTAAATAAAAACTCCCGAATTTGTGTAGACGTCGGCGGTCACCAATTGAAGGGTATTATGCTGTATTTAAATAATCTACACAGTAATTCGGATATTTATTTATTTGTGGTTTGTGCGGTCAAGATTCGTTCACGAACTGCTCTTGATGTTGTCGGAGATACAAGTGAAGTCTCCCGACGCTTCTTCTTTTCGGTACACTCGCCAAACCCGGAAGTTATCCTAATTGGTTAATGTAGCGCGCAGACATTAACCAATCAGGCGCTTCCTAACATTCCCAATCACGCCACCTATTCCTTGCACCCTTAGCGCGCTGCCTCAGGAACAGGGGTGTGACTTGGCGGGAGTGAGACCCACGGCGGAGGTTTGGCAACGCAGCGGAATTTCCTCCAGGTCCCCAAGGCGCGTGACGTGGCCGATCGCCGGTCATCTGGGCCCACCTCGCAAACCTTCGGAAACTCGAGGTTTATGACACCCGCTTAGCTATTGAGGCCCTTAACGAAAGTTTCTAAAGGCAAAATTGTGCATCGTATAAAACTGCAAATGAAAACGGAAAGAAAACGGCTTTCTCAAAAATAGCTCTGTTGGCGCAGATATCATAAAACTCGCCAACCATTTGCACGCCAAATGTTCTCTCTTTATACGTGCCGTTGGCCGCTACAAACTTTGTATTGTTTTATCATCAATGTTTGTAAACACTGTTCCGGATAGAGACAACCGCAGTAGTGCAATACAGGAGAAGTAAATTGTACTAAATCGTTTACAAGTTGAACAAACTTTAAAGTCGATTTTCTCGAAAACGCAACCCCGGATGAAAAAATGTGATACCAAAATTCTTCTTTTTTAATGTAGAATCACCCCCTGCCCGGTTGTACTACGATTTCCAGCCCACCCTGTCTATTACAATTCTCATTGTATCATCTTCATTATGATTGGATGAATCATAAGTTTTTGTGAAATTTATGTGTAAAATATGAGTGAATTAGTTAATTTTACACATAAATTTGATAAAAACTTATGATTCATCCAATCATGCTGAATATGATAAACTGACAACTCTAATATAGGTGCAATAACATTTTTACCTTAATATTAATCAGATAACATCTGCATAAACAATATCAAGTTCTATCTGCATTTTCGTCACTAAAAAAATTCTCAAAAAATCTAATCTTACATAAACATTCACAACCTACTCACGAAAGACTGTGTATACTTCTCTCGATTATGTTCCCTCGATATTGTTGCCCCTCCACTTTGTTGCTGAAGCTCGGGCCTTGGGGAAAAAACGAATTTACGAGGGTCTCAAGCATATCTCCCTATAAGATTATTGTCCCCGCGCACCCAAGTTCGGGACGATAATCGAGAGAAGTCTGTATAAGGTTTTCAATAATTAAATAGATACTGTACTTGAAAAAATATTTTAATTTACGATTACAATTCTCGTTCAATAAAATTTGTATAATTAGTATTGATTTCTAATATGAAAATATATGTTTCTGAGTGAACTATGCTTCCTCGTTATTAACCCTCGAACGGCGGTGCCTGTATCCATATGGATTTGAATTTTTGAAAGCTCCATCTAACTCATCAACCTATGAATCGTATTGAAGTTAAAACTTGTGCATATTAAGTCATATAAAAAAGCAGCTTATCATGAATGATTGCGTTCGCAAATAATGTTTAGGGGTCCAAACGGACTTAAGCATCGCTGCTGTACGACCATGAAAGACGTCTGCCTTCCGAGGGTTAACAGGAAAGGATAAAACAAATCATCTCGCCAGTAGGACTGGTTCTCTCGTACAAAATTTTAATAATAATTAGATACGGATCTGTAAAAGTTGATAATTACACTGCGAATATTTATGCACATTCCCAATATCACAGAGTACTTTATCAAGTACAGTAAATCTTCGATGAGTGTTCGAAGGTTCCTTGGCACTAACAAAGAGAAGTCCCCAGGTGTAACGCTGACTTTTTAACAGTAGGCATTTCGAATGGCTTCTAATCTCGAAATTCTCTATGTGGTGTACCTATCTCTATGGATACGCGATAATTTGATGCTATCATAAAATTGAGTATTAAAAAAAATAAGTTTTTTTTTTTTTAAAGAAAATGTGCAGTTTCGTTGACGCGTGTCAATAGAAATAGGGGTATAAGAAATGTCCGTAAACCTAGTGTTAATGAGGTTTATCACAGCGATGATGCTTGGAATTCTGAAGCTAATGATATTTGTTTCAGTCGCATATGGCCATTTGTTTATGAAATATTTAATGTTTAGGGCCAAGGAGCACTTACCTACGATTTACTGTATACTTAATAAAAGACATAGTTACTAAACCTAGCTATTAATTCAACTAGCCCTAGTAACAACCTGAGTAATGCATTGAAGCTACCCCCCGTACATATTATAACACTGAAGCGAAAATAAATGGCGTGGGCCGGCTCATCTTCCCGCGTCTATTACATAGATGTTTCCCGTATTGATTTTAATACGAAGTCCCTTATACATACCAAGCTGGTATGTACACGCACGCACTTGTTTCCATCAACTAATTTCAAACGTATTCCAGCTTAGAAGAGGGATTTTACGCGTGGCGTAAGATAATTCGAAAAGTGACGTCTTTCAGACCCCCTATTCTGCTACCAGACACTCTCCCGGTTGGTCTCTCGCGCAAGGGGAAACCCCTTTCCGTCCTGTGACATCGGGTGGAAGACAAGCGATGAAGGGGAACGGATGAGATCACTGTTGACTCGTTCGCGCGCGTTCAATCGCCTTCTTCGTGAATGTCAGAGGTGCGCAACGTGTATACAGGGTGTCCCACGCAAAAGGGCCAAGCCATAATGTTAAGGTGGTTCGACCCTGACTCTTGTTGGATTATTACTGCGTCAAAGCAAAAATGATTCTACATTCTAAGAAATCGGACTCTAGACTGTAGACAAAGATATTGGAAAGATTGCCAGATGTAACTGTAGTGGGCCTAAAGAGTCGAGACCCTCCGCAATTCAGGCAATGCTGTAAACAGTCCCTCGTGGACAGAAAAAGGTCACTCTTGTGAATTGATTCGTTTAGAGAAGACGTTCTTTCCGAGCCGTGTTAATAAAGACAAGAGTTGAAATATATCAGAGATACATTTTATTTAATAACCCATTTCCAATAACTCTCTAATCAATACGGCATCATATTAATAATTGGTATTAAACACCCCCTAATACATTTTAATAATGTATAAAAGTTATATCTATGAAATTCAATGACATTTCCATTGATCATTCTTCATTATATTATAAATAAAAAATATATTTTGGTTAGTCCTATGACTCCACGGTGCTCGTTTCTGGTACGTTTAGCAAACACAAAATAAGTAAAATATTTTTTAAATGTATTTGTATTTCGCGGGTATGACCCTACTTCAGCAACGTTGCGAAGTCCTCCACATAGTCCCAATAACCATCCAATAACCTATATATCCTGGACTTTATTGTGAAATATCTTCCTGGAATGTTCGGCATGGTACAAGATTTAGTTCATTATCAGAAACCTCAGAATTTATACTTTCAGTACCTAGTTTTTAGTTAGCATTTCTAGTTTTTGTGAATAGAAAAGGTTATACTTCCGGTAAGAAGTCGTAAGACTGCCATAAGAGCTGTGTTGAAAATTCAATTTTTGAAAAAGTTTTTCTAATTTATTTCATCGGTGACCGAGTCTCAAATTTTTTTTGTACGTGTATTTCGTTCTAACAAACAGTCTGTATGAATTTGATTTAATTCTCTAGTCTTTCGAATTTGGCACGAACCACCTTAAAGCGGTAGAAAATAGAAAAGAATTTCATTAAGAACAATTAAATGATTTCGAGTGATGCATGTCTTTTCCAAAAGTTGAGGCGTTTCAATGAATTCAAAGGTCACCTCTATTCTTTTAAATGGAACTATACATATTATACACCTTATTCGGTGCATTTTTCAATTCTCTACAACAAAGTGTTAAGGTACTTAAGTGAAAAAATGATTAGTTTACAAGATATTTCAACTTCAGTTTCTCAACATTGTATGGTATTTGGACCTACAGTAAATCCTCAATGAGTGTTCGAGAGCTTTTCAGCACTGAACATTCAATATTTCATAAACTAAAATTCTAAGCTCTATCATTGTGCTGAACCTCATTAAAAAGTCAGCGCTACACCTGGGGACCTCTCCTTGTCAGTGCCGAGGAGCCTTCGAACACTCATCGAGGATTTACTGTATGTAGGCTTGAATGTTTCTTCTCTCTGTCCTCACTCGCATTTACCAATCACTAATTTGACCCTTTCTGACTAATAATTTTTTGACATAAGTAGCTTAATACTTTTTTCTAAAGAATAAAAAAATACATCAAATGGTGTATAAAAAAATTTATACATCTATTTAAAAAAAATAAAGGTGTTATCTACTTTCAGAGAAGACGCATGCACTACGTGATGCATCATTCAAAACCATTTAATTGTTCCTAATGAAATTTTTTTCTATTTTCTACCGTTTTAACGCTATTACTTGGTCCAGTTGCATGGGACACCCTGTATTCTGTGCGGCTGCGAGTCGTGTAATCTGGTAAATATAAACATACCAGCAAAACACGGATGCTATCACCGCAAACTGAAAACGAATATAAAATCCTCGGTTGGCAATTAAATTTGCGACCTTCATATTCCTTCCAAAAGGATATTTTATTAAAATTCAACTACAGCCATAGCATAAATATGTAACTTTCTATTGGTCCTAACGTGACCGTGTATTCAAAATAATTACGAAAAAAATCCGCTACGCCTGGCTCTTCAACGCTCGTCCACAAATTTCACACAGAATACATAGTTGGAAAAATTGAAGAGTGATGCTGGGAACGCCTAATTCACCCTACTCCAAATGTTGATCCAAGCGATTACCACTTGTTCCGATCGCTACAACATTCGCTAGCTGGGAGAACGCTTTTCTAAGGTGGATGATGTCAAAACGCACCTTTCCCACGTACAGTAAATCCTTGATGTATGTTCGAAGGCTCCTTGCCACTGAACATTAAATATTTTATAAATTAATGGCCATATACAGCCAAAACAGATATCATTGGTTTCAGAATGCCAAGCTCTATCACTATGCTGAACTTCATTAAAAAGTCAGCGTTACACCTGGAGACCTCTGCTTCGTAGTGCCAAGGAGTCTTCAAACATTCATCGAGGATTTACTGCAGTTTGCTTGAAATCACCCCTGACTATTACCGCAGAAGGATGGAAAAATTACCAGAACAACGGCAAAAATTATCGTTTCGAATGGTGCTTACTTTCACTGACAATTGTTATTTGTTGACTTTTAATAAAATACTGTTTTGGAAGGAATTTGAAGGTCGCGAATTTAATTGCCAACCTAATACTTAACAGTCTGTCGACGAAGGTGGAACAAGTCTGAACTGTATGTTCTGTCTTTCTCATAAAACATCTCTTTGGGTCAAGGAGGAATAATATTAGGAGAAAAACTCAAAGAAATTTGGATTCTTTGGTTTGGCTGGTAATTCCAGGTTAGGAGGACTGTGATGAGCTGCAATGCGGACATTTTTAGTACGAAATTCGTGTGAATAGAGCTTTGTTTTATCTTTGATTCGATGTAATTTTTCTTTCACTAAGAAAAAGAAATCGTCATGTCCAATAAACGGGTTATTCCTCGCGAATTCGAACATTATTTGGAGTAACAATTCGGATTTTGTTGTACCTTGGATATGTTATAGTCTTTAGTGGTATATAAACGTATCTCGAAAGAGGTTTGAAAATTTGTTAAGTGGTTAATTTTACGGCTGTTTGAAGTACCGTGTCAACGTTTTTTTCAATAAATTATAACTGTTGAATTAAGAGACTGCTCAAAATGAACTTTGTGGGTGCTTATAGTAGAAACATAAGAGAACCTAATAAAAATTATTTCAGTTCAGAAAAGTATTTTTTAAACATTTATTTTGTAATTGTTTTAAAAAAATGCAATTTTATAATAATAGAACCCAATTCAAACGTTTGGGAGAAAATGAGGATGCATTCCTATTTACTCTGTTTATCGACAAATTTGAAAAAATATGGACATTATCAAATTGGGCATATGTAAATTAATTCAAGTCAACGCTACGCCGAGCCGGTGTGACTGAACACAGTGTTAACCCTCTATAGTCCGAATTTTTGTCGTGACTATAAAGAAATTCATGTAACGTGAAACCAATAAATATTTAACCTCGAAATATAAATTAATAATGAAGTTACAATTTTTGAAGATTTTATTATAGCTCTGATATCTCGAGCTAGAATTGATAATCGGTTCCAGGAATCTTATCGGTTACCGAAGAGAGGTTATAGAACACGATGTGTACACCACATAACAGCAAAAAATTAAATTAGACCAAAAAAATATCGATATATCGTTACGTGACTTTAAAGTCAATTAATTTTCATATGGCTAATTTTAAATGTCCATATTTTTAAAATTGTGTCCATAAAGAGGACAAATAAGACTATAACCTCCTTTTTTTTTTTAATTTTTCAATTGGGTCCTACTATTATAAAATCTCATTTCTTCAAAACAATTACAAAATAAATGGTTAAGAAATATTATTTTTTAACTGAAATAATTTTGACTAGGTACTCTCTCTTATATTCACACGATAAGCACCCACAAAACTCATTCTGATCAGTTTGTCAGTTCAACAGTTGCAATTTATTAAAAAAAGATTGACACTATATTTCAGACATCTGTGGAATCAATAATTTAAAAAATCTTTCGAGTTACTTTTACATATCACTAAAGACTATAACATATCCAAATGTCAACAAAATCAGAAATGTTACTCCAAAAAGTGTCAGATTTCGCGTAGAAAGACCCTGCACCGATTGAATTTTCATCCCTCCCGTTATCCCCGATTTGCGCACCACTGGTTTTACACAGATATTGTGGCCCTCCCGACATCTCCCATCTAACTGGAGACTGACGCGGCTGCACTGTGCTTCCATTGGTCAACCCCAGGCAGTGTCTTAAACTACCGGGGCTTTCAATTGCACGCTGCAAACGAATACACGATCCGTGATGGCGCGGACTCGTGTGAACACGTTGTAATGTACATATCTGAAAGAAACTCCATCCTAGAAGGGATCGATTTTATATGGACTACGGAATAACCAGCCAGATCAAGCGTAACCCGTTCACACGCTATTAAAAATATCCGCAGAAGCAATCCGCCATGAACAATCGTGTACTTATTGACAGTGACTGATACGATCGACGCGTAATGATCTGCCTATTAAATCCGATGAATCCAAAAGACGCCGCTTAAGTTGAAATGATCCTGGGGGAAGCAGCAATTACATGGAGATACACGGACGTCACGGGGGCCATATCATACACGTAGTAAGCAGAGCGTAGAGAACATTTAATTTTTTCCCGTGATACTTTCCTAACCTCTTTCATCCTCTGTGTCTGACACACAGCGTCAAAGCGCAACGGGACGTGATTTTCGTGCGAATTTTCGTTTTATATAGTAAGTACTGAAATACATTTATTCGGACGATTCTCACGTGCTTCACTTTTCCTTTGACCACCGATCCACTGAGTAGGTCGTGTGTACATCTGCACGATATGCTAGCTAAAAAGCAGAGACTGGAACAGGAGCGTGAGAAGGAGCATGAGGGTGGGGGGGGGGTCAGAGAAGCGATACATAGCGCCGCGTACGGGCCACTCCATATACGAACTTGTGTATATATATCTCAAAGTCTATCTAGATTCCAACGTTTCTCCCAGTTCTCTTTCCGTTCTTCCCGTTTCAGTCGTCTTCGTGGGAAGAGACCTCGCCTGCATCGAGCCCGCTCGCCGTTTTTCGCCCTCTCTTTTGCTCGAACGCGTATGTACAAACGTAAATACATATTCCATCTCTCTTTTTTCATCCGCTACCTTCCTGGTCTCTTTCTTGATCTCGCCGGTCGAATGAGAAAGCTATTTGCGGAAGATATGGGTCGGCCACCCCGGAATGGCAAGGCAGGCTGCTGCTGCTGCTCGGGACCAGACTCCTTTTTTCTTCTCGATGCTATCCCGTCTCCTAGCAAAGGCGTGTATGTATACCTTTATGAAACGGTTTACGCCGTACAAACGATGAGCAGCGGCTGGGGGTCTATTACATCGTTCAACCGGCGGACGTCCTAGCGCCACCACACCGCGCCCCGGCTCTTTTTATAGCCCCCTAATCGTTCACGTTTTGTTAAGCGAACTAGACAGTCCCCAAGGTAGTAAAATAACAAGAAACTGACTTAAACCGCTTAGACGATGCGATACGAGTGTCTGCGAAATGGCGAGAATATTTATACCCTCTACTCGCGTAGTTTTGTCAAGCAAGCTAAACCTAAGGTAAATGTCCCAATTAGCTACCCTGTAAGAATTGAGTGCACATTCTAACATTTGCGGTAATGAAACTGTCCGTTTTTTATAATAAAATTGCTCGAATGTGATAATTATAATAAATATATAGTAGGGTGCTCGTGTACCAATTTTTTACGCCTGATTCCCTCTCGTCTGGTAATCCCACCGTCTGCGTTCTGTGTGATCAAAACACATTTTTAAGGAACATTTATCAGCATATTGTACAATTATTGTTCATTAAGAATAGGGTTTGATACAGTTTTGTATTTGCAAACCTACATACAATTCCCCGCAAAATTGTAGCCGATTACTTTTATAACTAACTGTAAAAGGTAAGCCTAAAGTTAATCCCAAAATTAGCTGCCAAATCAACAATTTTACGAATTTTAATATAAACTAAACGGCATTTTATTCAGAAAGGATAGTACTTTCGAAAAATATAATTTAAAAAATCGATTTTTTGTCTGCCTAGTCCCCTTAAATCCTTAACAGCGAGTTCAATAATATAGCAACGTTCATACAAATCCGTTTCTTAACCGAAAATTCAACTCTCACGCGTATGCTTACTTCCTTTGTTTATACGTATGAACGCTATTTTCGGTTATTATTGATTCGGTCAAAAAATCGTATCGTCTCAACTTTACAGCCGTAAAGAAATAAAATTATAGAACGGGAGCCAATGAACTTTTTTCTTACGTCATTTGATTACAGCTGAAAATTTGTGAAGCTTTAGTTAACTTACAAGGAAAGTTCGGTAACCCGGAAATTTCGATTTTTTTTAAACATCTGTTGGTTTGTAGGGGACCCCAAGAGAAGTATAGCGCAATTTTTGTTTTTGGCCCAATTTCAGGTCTTCAGGGTGAAAACGTCCCTTGAAGGTAGATAGGTGTTTCTATATTTCCCTGTATATCTTTAAAACCATCGTAGATATAAAAAAATGGTTAGAATAAAAATTGAATGGTTTTTTATGCTCTATACAACGATGCAATTAAATTAATAAAAGTGGGGGGTGATGTTTTTATTTAAACAAAGAATTTTTATCAATTTAATTGCATCGTTTTATAGACCATAAAAAACCATTCAATTTTTATTATAACCGTTTTTTTATATCTACGATAGTTGTAAAGATATACAGGGAAATATGGAAACACCAATCTACCTTCAAGGGATGTTTTCACCCCGAAGAACTGAAATTGGGCCAAAGAAAAAATTGCGCTATACTTCTCTTGAGGTCCCCTACAAACTAACAGATGTTTAAAAAAAATCGGAATTTTCGGGTTACCGAACTTCCCTTGTTAGTCAGAAATGAGAAAATCGTAGTCTGCCAGCTTGAACACGCTGCGTTTGACGACATTATAGTGTCAAAGTTGTAAAAAAATTACAATACCTTTTCGTCATTTGATTACGGCTGAAACTTATTTTGTTATTAGTTTAAGTACTCAAAAGTGATAAAACATTTGTCTGGCTGCCCACCCACGCTGCTAAAGTTGTTTGGCAAAGGGTTAAAATTGTCAAAAAGTCACAATACGCTTCAAGCCATTTGATTATGGCTGAAACTTATTTTGATAATATTAAATAACAGAAAAAATATAGAAATTCTTGACTGGCTAAGCATAGACGTAGTAACTTTAGCAGCGTGGGTGAGCAGCCAGACAAATGTTTTATGACATTTTAGTACTTAAACTATAACCAAAGTAAGTTTCAGCCGTAATCAAATGACGAAAGGGTATTGTAATTTTTTTACAACTTTGACACTATAATGTCGCCAAACGCAGCGTGTCCAAGCTGTCAGACTACGATTTTCTCATTTCTGACTAAATTAACTGAAGCCTCACAAATTTTCAGCCGTAATCAAATGACGTAAGAAAAAAGGTCACTGGCTCCAGGACGATAACAAGGAGCTAACCGAAATCGTTTAGATAGATGCAATACCAGTGCACGTGAAAAGTGAGAATATTTATCTAATCTCTTTTAATTGCTCGATTTGTTGAACGTAAGGTGGAGTTTTGATATGCTCCGTTTCCTCCAGAGCGGGTTACCTTGGAAACTAAGCACGGGTACTCAGAATTCTTTGTTTACCTCCGATCCGACATGAGGGACAGCGAAAAGGAGAAAACATTCCGGCCGGTTTCTTTTCTGGCTAGGCTACACACACCGAATGTTGCTCTTCTTATTGTTAAATGAATGGAACACAATGTACAAAAGACCTACGATATTTCAAGGGGGTGATTCCCAATGTGCATCGGGCAGATAGGCGGAATAACGAGCAAGGAAGAATCACGAGGCTACTTGACGCTAATTGCGCGGGGACGCTTATCGTTGCATTTACTCGTGGATCAGACTATTGGGCTGTATGTATATGCATCACAAACACCAACGCCTCGAGTGGCCTGACTAATGATCGTAGAAAAAAAAAGAGGAAGGAATAACGAACTCTGATAAAGTCTCTTACATTTATATCCCGGTAATGTGTATATATGTATATACATACCAGTAAATACTAAGAATATTCGTCTTACATAAAAGTTTCGTGGCGCCACCAGCGTTGCATTCAAAAATTCAAGTTGTTACCTTGAATCCCCCGATACAGACATTGCGGCAGAATGTGTACTTCTTTTTTTTTTTTGTATTCGTTATCCGGTCGGCGATACTAGAACCTCGTTAATTTGCATAAAATGTGCAGGGTAAGTCGAACACGCCATGGATGTGCGAAGTGCCGTAATGGAACACGGAGTCACTTGGAACTTCCGAGACAAGAGATATGTATATCGCTCGAGTCATCGAGGCGCGTGTGGGTGATGAAAAGATCAATGTACGAAACTCTCCAGACGCCCACTTTGACGGTTAATAGCGAATATTGACGGCTCGAGTTGCATTTACCCGATGATTTCGAATTTTAATAGAACGTTCGAAGAGTGCGTTGAATTCTTTCCAATGTATCAAAAATATTAACTGAAATTTTTCGATTTACATTTTGAAACATTTGTTGCAACAACTGTGGGGAATCGTTTGGAATTAACGGGTGTTAAACCCTTGCCTTACAAGATCGAGTCAAACACGTGATAACAATTTCACACTGAATTCAGTAAACATATATATTATTCGTTTTCTTTGAGTCGATACGAAATACTGTTTCACTGGTATTAACATTTAAGGTTCAGAATAAATTTAATACTTGCTATAAGAATAAAATTCTTTCTATATCTGGGAAAATATTAACGATAAAGTCATTCTTGAGAGGGAAGTCATAAAAAAAATCGTACGGCAAAGGGTTAATCTTGCAAAGTGGATTCTTCCACTCAGTTATAATCTTTGTTACCAATATATTTCCTATTAATAACGTTCATTCATATTTGACCATTAAGCCATTAAAAACTACCAATTTGGATATGTCTGAGAATACATAAACGAGACGAAAAATTTTTTAAATAAAAGTTATTTAACTGTTGGATATAAATCCACCGTAAACTGTCTTAACCCTTTCGTTTCCACCGTTGTCATATGGCTACGTACTCTAAATTGCGAAATAAAACGTTAATACGTATGTATCATATATTTTTTCATGTTCGTGAATATATAACAGGTTCTCTAATTTTATATAGCATGGCAAAAATTTGAATGTGCATTTGAATAGCTTATTGGTAAAATAAGATACTAATGGTCCTTTGTCTCTTTCATTTGATGTAACTCAAGTTTTGAGCATTCTTACAAATACAATAGAAACTCACAAAGCTCCAATTTGTTTCAAATATTTAAAGAGGATTTAGTGATCAAAGGTACGAAAAATTGGATTTTGTTATATACAGTAACATTATAATAGGTATTATTATATACAACTGTGATTAAAGTAAAAGTGTTGTCAATCGGCAACGAATGAAGAAAGACCCATAAGATGGTTTCAAAATGTTAAAATGTTTTTGTAAATCATTTATATGTTATGTAATATACACTAAAATATACCAAAATATTTCTTTAGTAATTTTTAAATAACTTAAGAATGAAAAGGTTAATACAGCCCGTCGAACTAATTGAGAATCAAAATGATTTCCTCACAGAACGACCATTATTAAAAAAACATTCGTTTTACATTCCTAGTACCGGAAACACGTAAAATAGTCATTTCTAGGTAGTCTACCCCGTGCAAACTAATACTAAATACTAAAAAAGACTAAAGAAATGTTTAACGAAGTCTCTATTTGAAACCAGATAAAACTCACAAAGAGTAAAGAAATGTTCGTTTCGAATCTACATTCGGTTCATGGTTCATAAATAATGTATATTTGAATAAATAACCACAATTTGATAAACACGAACGAAACACGAGAAATATCAAAAAAGTTGATAGGAATTCGCGGCTAATCTCGCGAGCGTCGTTAAAAAAATCTTGTTCCCGGTCGAGGATTGTCGAGCAAAACGAAAAACCGCGGAGCAGCAGATGTTAGATGGAAATATCACGAACGATTTTTCGTTAGTTGAAAGTCGACTGCCTGTGGTATGTTGGCGCAAATAAAATCGGACCCTAAATAGCACGTCTGGCGAGGGGTTAAAACACCCGTTGGAAATAAAAAAAAAAAAAGACGCTGCACACGCGTGGTCGTTCTGCATAACGGCATGTGTGGTGCCCCCGTGTGTGCCCCTGCCCCTACCCCTCTGTAAACACGTATAACTTTATGGACAGAGAAACATTTGTACAAATGTCGAATGGCAGATTCGCCTCGAACGAACATGTACCCTGTATCTAACCCTACAGCGAACCACAGGCGGTCAATAATGCTGATCCAACAATTCTGACTCGACCACACTGACAGTACACCCAATTCTAATTTTACACGGTAGATAAGGTTAATGTCCCTATTTTTAATCATGTAAGAGTTCTGCTATCGTAAAAATGGATTATTATTGTTTATTTATGCAACAATTTACAAAAAAAAGTTTTGATATAAACCTTGAACCTCCCTTTATAATTAAATTTAAATAAAAGTATTTTTTAAAACTTCTAATAAAAAAAACTATTTCTGCTTAGCGAAAATGAAAATGTTCGCATTTCTGCTCACGAGCGTGTCCCTGTTTCTACTCAGCAAAAATGGAAGTGCCATAACCAAAATTTTGACGAACAATATTAAATATTCTGCACATTTTTTTTGGTAAAAATGCAGCGTCCACGTGTAACTCACGATCGCAACGGAACCGCTCAAATCACGTTTCTTTACGACGGACACACTTATTAAATTTATTTCTATTAAAATGCTGTCATCTATTGAATAGAGAGCTGTAGCATTTTGTACGGAAATACTGAACTAGTAATTGCAATAATTTATTGTATAACCAATTTATTAATTGACTTTTTACATCAAGAAAAAAATATACGTACTGAGCAGAAATGGGGATGTGATTAGAAATAGGGACATTGACTTTTCCGGTTTGAACGTTCCGGAAGAATGTGTGTAAAAAAAAATTCGTGTAGGAAAGTAGGTACACTGTATCTATAGAAAAATAGAAGATTCGCTCCAGATCTAAAAAATTAGCAAAAATAATAGTATAAATCATATGCAAATTTATGTTAGAATCTTATCATTTTTAACGTGTTTTCATTTCTCATTTTATGAAGATTGCACATGTATCTAAAAATGTATTATATAATGTAAATTATCGCTTGAAAAGAAAACAAAACATCTTGGTCATAGTCTTCTTGCTCCATTGGTGAAATTCTTTCTGTGATCTCTTGAACATAATTAGCACTAGTTTCTTATAGTGCTGATGTTTCAGTGGTATTAAGTATTAAGAGCGAATTCAGTTATTCATCCTTGTGTACGTGTTTTGATTGCATTTAATGCCTTCATGTTCATCAATTCGAATCATTCAATTCAATACGTCGTCAATGATTTCAGATCATGTTAGAACATCCCAGTTCGTTCCTCAATAGGAGCATATTTGACAAAAGGACAAAGGAAATTTTTTTTCTTAGAATTTGGGTCGATCGTGTAAAAAGAGAATGTAATTTTTTTTCTAATTCGTGTTAAATCAAAATTATGTACAAAAAGTTCGTGTAAAAACAGAATTGGGCCTACCTTCATCATCTTTGAGTATCATTGTTACTAGGCTATAGACGTGTATGCAAATACAAATGTTTATTGTTCAATTTACCAAATAGAAATTCATTTAGTTGCTTCAATTGAATATAATCTGTATACTCTGTACATATATGTTTAACCGCAAGGCGAACACCACATATGGGTATTTACTCCATCAACCATTTCCATGGTATGAGCGCGTACATATGTTCAACGAATAATTACACGTTTATGACAAGTCAATAATTTTGTTCGGGTATGTGGAACACGAAAAGAAATTCTTCGACTGCGACTGTCATGGCAGAGTGAATGAGTGACGTTCACAGTAAGCGTGCGGTTTCCGAGTACTGTTTATTGTTTATTAAATAAAATCAGGCTCCAGATAAAATA
Source organism: Dufourea novaeangliae (assembly GCF_001272555.1). Classification (NCBI taxonomy): domain Eukaryota; kingdom Metazoa; phylum Arthropoda; class Insecta; order Hymenoptera; family Halictidae; genus Dufourea; species Dufourea novaeangliae. The sequence continues at coordinate 12,254 of NW_015374535.1, read as the reverse complement.
AAAGCTTATAAAACTTCGTCAAGCTTTACTATACAATTATTGTATACTGTCTTCCAGGCAAACGTTTATGCTATAGAGGCATAATATTCTTTGTTCAATTATTATTGTAAGTATTTCGAGTCTGTACTTACAATACCGTAGCGAACAAGAAAATTAACCTTTCCGATTTTTTTTATTTTTATTATTTCTTAACGTTAACTTAAAACCTTAATGTACTGAATTCTATACAGCTCTTTATTATCTGTCAGAATATATATTAAAAACATATTAAAGTTGACGATAAAAAGTAATAAAAATAAAACATCGAAAAAATAGTAACTTTTTTATCCGCTACTGTATGTGCTTTCAATAAATCACAGCGTATGTGTATGATTTAGTAGCAATTTATGTTTGTACTTTTTTGTAAATTTATTTAACCAAAAAAAAAAGTATATAAATTTGTTTCCTCTACCGTAAGTTATATCACGTGAATGTCAACAAAATTTCATTAATCACGATTAAATATAGAATTTTATCGAGTTTCGCATATACAGATTTATTATACATGCATGGACATCCACAGTATAGTAATTACTACCAGTATCGCCGGCACTCCACGATCAGTGTTGGAAGATAAAAAAAATCCGGATCAGCGTCAGTACTCGGTGACCGTTCATCGCTATAGCCCACATATGTTCAGTATTACATACAGTAAATATTTATTAATACCTCGGTGGAATTAGTAAACCAGTAGTATTTATAAATATTGACATTATTAACCGATGTCTGCTTAAAGATTCAGACAAGAACCTTCACGAACGATCCTCGAAATATTGAAACGGAGACCATTAAAATTATTACCGAGAACAGATTTTAAAATTAGTCGGAACGCCTCGGAAGTTTCAAGAAGTTACAGATTCTCTGAATAGCCACCGCCGCTGGAGGACCGTTATTCGAATTTAAAAACCGAGTCTAATTATTTAATTGAATTTAATTGAGGCATGTGCATGTCTGCGGTTCGAACGATGGAGAGTCAGTGACATCTGCTTGAAACAGAAAACCGTGGTAGGAACATTCGAGTAATGAGACAGATTTTAAGCATTTACGGCATTTCTTATTCTGCAAATTATACAACAACAGAAAAGCTTCCAAAAATTTTCATGATATAATATTTCATTATTAATACAAACAAACTTGATGCTGTCAACATTTTTATCAAAGTACTGAAAAATAAAATCGAAATATTTCCCTCGAATTTTATTACAGAAGTAATCATGTACCAACTATTGACGTATACAATTTTATATGTATCTAATCATTCACTCCTTTCAATTACTAATGGCCCATTTAGTAGTTACCCAATTAGTAATAAAACTTATTTTGATAGTTTCATCATTAATTTTATCAAACGTATAATACTTTTATTTCATTATTTTCGTCAGAAGCAAAATTTTTATCGTAGGAAAATGAAAATAATGCTATAATTAACCGAGTGATATTATTTCTGCCTTCAGTGCAATATTAATGCAAACACAGTAACGGTGCTTGTAGTAAATTCAATGCAGCGTAGCGTAAAAAACGGAAATCTCCCTGTTCGGTCGCTTAACAACATTCCCTGAGGCGGCATATCTTAATTCTGCTATACCGTATTACACTACAATTTCAATGCGCAATCAGCAACATAATACTACGATCAGTTAACTATTCGGGAACTCTATCACTGGAGCGTTTTTTGCAGCGGTACATTCAAAACTAGACCCAGAAGATGAAATGATAAACGTCTTACCTTTCTTTCGTAGTCTAAGTTCGGCACAGCCAGCCAAGGTAACTCGGCCACATGTGCACGGAAACTTTCCTCGAAGTCGAGAACGTCGGCTACGTTACTCCATAGAACCACGTGCACGACCTCGAACTTTTTTCTCCTTTCTCTCTCCTTGCCAGGATTCTCGGCATCCCGGTCGTTCTTCGTGCGCGACGAGTTGACACTCGCGTAGAGATCGAGCAGCTGACGCGTGAAGTCGTCGCAGGTAGCACCGGGGTTAATGAAACTAAAATACACACCGATCACTTCAGAAATCGGTCGACCGTCCTCGTCGACGAGCGAACCACTTGCATCGCATGGCTTCGTGTCCTGTTGATTAACCTGACTGCACCGCGACAGTTGTTTACCGAACAATCTGTGCTGCCAACAGACCGGCTTCGCGGTGGCCGCAGGTAACTTTTTCGTTACGTTTTCCGAGGCAGATAATGCCTGCTCGCTGTAACACGCGGCCATCGCACGTAATAATTAGACCGCTTCATTCACCGGCGACACGCACCGACCGTAACCCACGTTCTTCACAACCGGCTCGACTCGAACTCGTCGCTTCTGGTCGCCGTCAACGGTGACTGATTCACGTTTCGCTGACTCGCAAGCTGCGACCAATCGAGGACCGTTCAATCCGTTCGAAGCCGACCGCATCCGAATCACGCCGAGCAAAACGCGCTCTTTCTCCGTGCAAGCACGTTGAAGGTGGAGCGTTATTCGAATGTTTTTATTCGGATGAATATCTAGTTGAATAATGATTGTCTGTATAGCCAGTATAAACAATTTTGTTAAAAACAATTGCACCATTATGTATCTCGAAAACTTTTCGTTATTGTCCTTGGTAATGTTAATCGTTGATGTAAAACGGTAATATCGATTAGCACTTATATTGATTTGTTGCTGGTGAATTACGAATAATAAATCACAATTTATTCGAGTAATACCAGAGATATATATTCGCGGTTAACAATCAAGTTTTGTTCGAATGAAATCATTGTTTGTTATTTACGAACAAATTCTAAGGTTTTGTTTGCTGTTTGAAGTAAACGTTTTTCAACACTGAAACACGTTAAAAATACCATCACTTTGGTGAAATTAAAACAATTAAAAATCTCAAACTGATACATCACGTACTATCTACAGTTGATTAATTGAAATAATATTGAAATATTGCGCAATACACTAAATTATTTGAATAAGTAAAATAATTTTACGTAAATGAAATGAATTGCCGCCTAAATTACGAATTGATTGCTAAATGTACCGTGCCTAAATCAGGCGCTGTGAACCGACCATTGAACAGGATGATGTAAGAACGGGCTTTCATTTTGACTGGTGTCCACTGGTGTCACAAGTCTGCTAAATATAGTTGATAATGTCATAGACATATATAATAGACTGCGCGGTCTTATGGTAGGGATGAAGCGCATAGACATATATGTATAATAGACTGCGCGGTCTTATGATAGGGATGAAGCGAGACCGAAGGACAGAAGTACCGATGGAGTCATTCCTCTCTCGCTCGCACATCGCAGAGGGAGGGGAGAAAGCGACTGGAGGGCGATGAGGAGAAGGAATGCTGCACTTATTCTTCTCTTTTCTACTCTAATTATTGTTCTCTTTTTCTAGTGCTGACTTCATCCCTACCATAAAACCGCGCAGTCTATTTGTTATATGTGTCTATGATCGATACTCACTTCATTCGATACAGTTACTTTTGTTCAATACCTACTTGGTATCGTAACCTTACGTATCAATACCAAAAGTATTCGGTATCGAAACAACAGTATTGTGTAATATACTCGTATTTACTTGTATCGATTCATCTCTACCCATGAGTAGGGTTGAATCGATACCTCCAAGGTATCGATACTTTTACTCATTGCTATATAGTTTTGTATGAAGGTATCGATACTTCCTCGGTATCGAAATAAAAGTATCGATACCTACTTGTATCGAATTATATTGTATTTTCCTAACCTTAATAATACGCAACACAAAAATTGTTTATACCTTGAGAGAAAATAAAATACAATAATATACTTTATATATTTATTTGAATATTTAATATAAAACTTATAAACAAACAGATGTATAAACTATATACAATATACGTAATATATCATAAACATAATAAACAAACATGTATGTAGGTATTAATTATCACATATTATTTGTACAAACATACTGAGTGTCAGAAATATTCTGTAAATATTCAACTTGGGGCATAAGATCTGCGACGCAAGGCGGTCCTAAAAATATCTAGACAAACCAATCCAGTCCATCTTTCTAAGTATATTGTAAAAATAAACCAAGTAAAATATAGAATATATAACAAGACAATGATGTTGTACTTAGAAAAATGGAAAAGGCCCTCATTTTTCGCGCCAGCACGCTAAGGGTCATGGATCCGTCGCCTAACACCACAACCGAACCCAGCGCCCAATCAGGGCGGTCTGGGGTCTGGGACGCGGTAGGGTTCCGCGTCTGGGTTTGCGGGTACCCGACATATCGGGGTCGGTCGGCCAGATCGGCCGGGATCCCGATAGTATAAATCGTATCGGGATCCCGACAGATGTCGGGTCTCGTAAGATCTTCTTGTAAAATAAGGCAATCTTTGTTTAGAAATGCTTAAGCAAATGCTTAAGGCGCGACTATGAATTCCGGCAATGGACCTGAAGGAAGGACGTTGCATAGTTCTGCTGGGCAGGCCGAAAGACGGAAGGGAGATCGGCTTTCGGCCGCCATGAGAGGGACTACTGGTGGTGTCCTCTACAGCCAAGTATAATTATTAAAAGTGGCGTCCTTCATGGCGTTCTTTGTAATGATACTGGTGACGCTATTGTGTGAACACCGACTAGTCGGTGGTGTGAAAGCATTGGAATACGCGAATTTTTCATTTTATACGTAACACGTGTCGTAAATGTCGTATACTGAAATGAAAATACATACGAGGTGTTTGTAACCTATAAAACGTTCTTTGTACAGGTTAATGCATTTACGACACGGTGTAAAATACGTACCCACCTTTGTGTATATTATTGTAGTTCTAAGTAAAATAGTAAAAATATTATATTTGAAAGTGAAAAATTGTTATAAAAATGTAAATTATTAGTAGCCGGTAATCGATTTCGAAAATGCCGAAGTGCATTATGCAACATATTAAGCACAAATGATCAAATTTAAACGTTCTGCGAGAAATTGGTACGGCATAGATAGCGCTGGGCAGTGTAGGGCGGCAATCAGTGGCCCACGGCTCTGCACGGCTCCCCTCAGTTCTTCCAACCACCCGTCAATAAGTGTACTTTACGCAGCGTCCTTCAGGTCCAATAATTCGGAACAGCCTCTTATACGATTATAAATTACGAATTCATAATTCGTGATGAGTTTTATTGTCCAGCATCATTGCAAGGGAGATTAATAAACAATTCGTCATCTACATACAGTCTTTTTATTATAAATTATGTTATTTGTGTTTTTTAAACACCCTACACCACCATTTGCGGATAATTAATGAAACATTAATTAAGTATGCAGGTATAAATATGGATATACCATAATAAGAGTTTTACACCAATAAAAAGACATTTTATTAACAATTACGTAGATAAATGTATGTTTTATGCGATGTATGAACTTCTAGTATTCATACTTTTTGTTAATTAATGATTAATAATCCAACAATTTACAATCTTTTCAGGTGATTACAATAAATATAATTGTAACCATTAGAATAGATACATCGTCGTAATTTTTGTCTGTCTTTAATTTTCAATAATTTTTCTGAGATTTGTGTAATGTACAATGTTTTTTTAAACTAGAAATGTAAAAATGTCTCATGTTGTCTCGTATAGAGGGGGGTATTGTGTGGTGTAAATATGTAGTTTCTGTTTGTATAAAATTGTAGGGGCGATTTCAAGGTCAACTTAATTTTTTTTAAGTGGAATACTATATATCTTTATTCGTAATAAGATGGTCTTTGTATAGTGAGTACAACAGTGTGCCACATTACAACTTTTTCATATTTTTAATGGTCTATAAAATATTCTGAAATTTCCAGTTAAAAAAAAAACTGTAAATGGTTAGAAATGTTTTATACAGTATTTTTATGACATTTTGAATACTATAATGTGTAAATAAACTCTATAAGTGCATCAACACAGTTTATAAATAGAATCACATGTTCTAGTATAAACAATATATAAAAAAAAAGTAAGGCTGATCACCAATTAAAAAAATATTAATTTGTACTGATTACCTTGTAATTATTTCTAACATTTCTTTAATATCAACTATCTTTTCTCTCGGTTTACCCAATCTTTTTCCTCTCTCACACTCTACTTTATCAATTTTTTCCCAATCATTATATGATACTGAATGTATACCTTTCTTATTCAGAATTCTGTATAAATCTACTGATCCCGGTTTATTTTCTGTAAATGATAGCTCTTTACTCATCAATCCACCAACGTGAAATGCATTTGTCATTGTTGATAATATAACACCTACAGGACCCGTTGCAACCCAACCTGTAGCATAAAGATTATCTGCAATTTTGCCGGTCGAATTTTTGATACGGCCAAGTTCAGTATCAAATGGTACTGATGAATCTATCTGAACAGATTTGTAGCCAATGCTACGCAACGCCAAGCCACATGGAATCTCTTCAAACGACTCAGTAGGTATTGCAGTTTGTTTAAGTAAATTACTCCCTTGAAGTTTATTTATTGATAGTTTGATGCCAGTAACACTATTGGAACCTAAAAATTCTACTGGACTTCTTAAAAATATTGGATGCAGCTCTTTGACACTGGACTTTGTATTTGTACTTGTTTCGTTTAACGACTTCAGCATAAGTTCAGTCAATCTTTTCCGAGGCCTTGCTAAGGTGTCAACAATAGGTTTTATACCTTCAAAATCAACTGAACGCCAATAAGTTGTACAACCTTCCAACTTTATTATTTCGCGTAGTTCAGCAATTGTAAATGCAGCTTGTAATGGTCCTCTCCTTCCTATTAATGAAACTTTGCGTACTTTACTTTGTGACAATTGTTCTAATGCAAATGATGTTATATCAGTATTCTAAAACAATAAAATTTTAGCTACATTGGGAAAGTATACTTGAAAAACTATTTATTGAGGTTTATTTTACCTTTAATTTGTCTATTGGTGTTAATAAAATTCTTGCAATGTCTATGGCGACATTACCTTGCCCTAGTATAACTGCTTCTTCTACATCTAAGTTAACTTTTATATTGCTATCTGCTGGTACTCCATTGTACCAACCGACGAAGCGTCGTCCTGATATTACATTATTCAAATTTTCTCCAGCTATATGAAATTCTTTATCCTCTTCTGCACCATATGCCTGTAATAACATATGAAATATAATACTTTAAAGTTGAATGAAAGTAAATACATTCTGATTATGCATACCAACAGAACTGTATGATAAATTTCTTGTAATTGTTTTATGGTAACATCCTTTCCTACGTTAACGTTTCCTATAAATTGAAAGCGTGGATTAGATGCTATTTTCTCAAAAGTGTGAATAACGTTTTTCACTTCTGGATGATCTGGAGCTACACCAAAACGTACCAATCCAAATGGTACTGGTAATTTTTCTAATACATCCACATGTATATCACTGGAATTCTGCAACAAATCATTGTGTTATAATGGCACAGTGTCAATATTGAGTTTTTTACATACCTTCAGTAAATGTTGTGCAGCATAAAAACCTGCTGGTCCCGCACCAACAATACAAATTTTGGGTACAATTCGTTTGGTTGAAAATAAACGAACATACTCCCTACATGTACCAATTTTCATGATACTAATTCGTATTGACCTACGAAGGTATATTGTAAATTAAAATTACCATTTAACTGCTGCTTGAATAAAAAGAACAGAAAATTTATAAAAAGAAGGCAGCCAAGAACTGTTATTTTTAGAACAGTACTACGATAATAAATGTACAAGAAGAAGATACACCATTTAGAAATGTATAATCATCATTTATTATATCAAAAGTATTGGTACAACTTTGGCTGTTTACATGTTGGAAAACATATATGTAACTTTTCGTTACATATTGTATGTAACCTTTTTGGTTAAATATTTCCTTTTACTGTATTACTAACATAATGAATATATGATTTAATAACCCAGTGATTAATATCCACTATTGTATTGAATAGATCACACTCTAGAAAAAGAAGAAATATTGTAGAAAATATGGTACTACAAACATATATTATGTCTTACCATATAGAAATGGTGGAGAAATTATTTGTATAACAGCATTTCCTGTTTCTTGAATGCTAGAAGAAACAGCTTTAACGTCCATTAAATATTTTAGTACTTTCATATTGTAATTATAATGTTCTAATATAATTTTTGCACCAGTTTTGTTACAAAGATTTAGTTTAAGTGATTCAAAAGTACACCTCATGACATAAAGGAGTCCAACATTCAAATAAGATAATAATGAGTAACCAGTTAAAACTAAAGTGTCTCCAATATCAAGGTTTTGCACTGCATCATAAATTTTATTAATTATTTTGTGACTATCATGATCATCAGTATACTGAAAAATTAAAAGTTTATGTCCCGACTGATTAAGAACTTCTTTTAATTGGTTTATATTTTCTGTTGATGGAAATTGTATATTGTGTCCCATGTTAACAAGAATGTCATCAGTGCTGTTTTGCATTTTTAGGACGTTGTCATTGCAGAATCCTGAGCTACGTATTCTACGAAATAGTTTTCCTGAAGTAATTTGTAAATCTTCTGGCAATTCAATAGAGTCGAACTATAAAAAGAATTTTTTTAATGTGTACTGTAACAAGACTTTAAGTTCAAGTAAACAATAGCTTACTTGTATAGGTTTATCAGATTGCGTATGAATTTCTATTTTAGTGGAGTCATTAAAGAAAGCTTTTAACTGATCCCATGGCGCTAAATGTTTTCGCTCACAACGGTCATTATAAGACTCTTGTATTGGCCTTTGACATGTATTAACACTACGACATCCTTTTAATTTTACATTTCCAACAATTTCTCCTGATGTTAATACTCTTAAATTATAATATGTAATATATTTATCAGCAACCATATGCTGAATTTGTTTTATGTCACGCAACTTCTTAGTATTATCCGAATGAAATGTAATAATATTATTTTGTATAGCTGTAATTTGTCGAGACTTAAAGAATTCGCTGCACTCTATAATTTTTTCTATAAATGCAGATGGAATATCATTCTTATTGAACATTGCTTTCTCAGGGCTACATTCATAGTATTGTCTAAGTTTCTCTGAGTAAGGTAAGAAAAATGATGGTCCCTTAAAATGTGTGCATACTATATAAGTTTCGGAATTTCCTTCTTTACTTGTAGCTGGCTTTACCATGCTAACTTCATTAAAACAGCAACATAGGAGATAAATTAGACATACTGAATGGCATTCAAAAATAGTGAAAACCTTTAATAAAAAACTACCCCCAGTATGTAGTAGATGTAGAGCAGCTACAGTTTCACAGAAATGTAAATGTGCTACCACATTTTCTTGTTCCCCTGGAACATCTGTACAATCTATACTGCCATCGGCAGTAACTAAAAATATGTCATTGTGTGGCTCTGAGAATCTTATCAGTTCATCCAAATTTTTTAAATTCATAATGTTTCCAGTGCCATCTGCTCCAAAATACCAATGACTTAATGTATGCCTTATAAATCTGTCATCAGTGCACATTAAAGATAATGGATTACCATCATAATATGGGTTTAATGTTGTAGCAATCCAATCCCATTGAATATTAGGTTCGTTTATTTTTAACCAATGATTTAAAGATGTAATGAAAGCTCCAGGTGCTTCACATAAATGGATAGACTTAAAATGTTTATTGTTATTGTTAATATGACTTATTGGTACTAAAGGAAAAGATGACACTATTTCATAAAATTTGCACCATGCCTGAGTTAACAATTCTGGTTGAATCTCTCTTTTTAGACGTGGCATGACATCTTTTGCAATGTTTCTTAATTTTGTATGTGAATGCCATTCGGTAAGATTATAAATATTTAAGAAACTCTTTACATCATTCAACTTGTTCTTCAATGCTTGTAACTGATCAACCAACCATATCGGATCATTGAACATTTTTTGTGGTTCAGGTAATGAATAACATTTACCGTCATTGATTAAGAAACGCTTGTTAAATGGATTATTTTCATGTTCATTTTTAGTCAATTTTTTAAAATGTGATGAATTCTTAGGTGTAAATGCTCCCTGTTTTTCATTGAAGTCGTCTACATCAGTTTTCATTGTGTTCTTTAAATTATTTGTTCCTTTATGCCTGCACGAATAAAGGAAGTCTTATGGAGTGCGTTAAAGTAATTTTAGATTTGAAAATTATATTTTTTTCTCATAATTTTCGAACAGAAAGTACAAAAGTACTGATATTAAAGTTGAGAATACTGTATTAAGTTCTATTTCTGTTATTAGAATTATTTGTTGATTTTACAAGGTTATAGTTCTCATATAATTGCCTTGGCTGAGACCTTCTTTCTTATTTACACAGTTATATCTCACCTTTTTGCATAACAGGGATAAATTGAATATTTCGAGTTTTACTGCACAAATACAACAGAAACCTTATTTTCTTCTACAATCCAAATTCCTATTTATAATTGTTTATAATACAGAATAAAATATATGATGAAATATATGGAATTACAGTTGGTAACACTGGTGCAGCGATTAAAAAGCGATATTCATCACCCGCTATGAGAGTTCTCCTTTGAGTTTGAGATACTCTATGATTAGTTTCATCCATAGACATATACAAGACTGCGCAGTCTTATGGTAGAGATGAGGTTGGCCGTGAGTGAGAGGATAATACATGGAGTAACAGACTTCTCTTTTTAATGGGGCTGTTGGGGGGGAATTCGCCTATGGCTGTGTGGAGGCATTCCTTCGTGATGAAAGGGTTTCATCCATCCATGTGCATCCATGGACTACGTGGATCTAAAGGACAGTGCGTTGTTCTGCGGGGGTATGCCATAGAACACCGAGGTATAGGGATGAATCGATACAAGTAAATATGAGTTGTTGCGGTCCCCGCTCATATCACGTAGCGGTATATGTCATAAGCTTTACAGGCGCGAAGTTTGAATCGAATAACACATGTAATAGGAAAGGAGGGTAAAGGTGAAGTTGACACTGATTTGAAGAAGTGTGAAATCTGTTAGAGATCCTTTTAATAAATGGATTTCAAGATTATAAAATAATCAATATTCACTTAGAAACGAATGTTTAAACATTTGCCAGTTGCCTTTGCCTCCTATCCTAACGCTCAGAATCATTACAAATATGTAAATCGTTCGTTATCAATAACCGGGAAGAAGCACATCAACGAATCAGGTTTAATCTTACTAATTAATAATTATAAGATTGGTCAGTAGTAACTAAGGACATTTTGTAATTAAACAAAATGATATACGAAAGGAAATGAAAAGACGTAACATTCCACCGACAACTTTGTAATAGAAAGGACGTATAAAAATTTCTTTATCAATTAAATTTGTTTTCCTTTAAAATTAGTTATAAATCGTTTATTTAAATAGTTTAAATATAGTTCTCCAAGTTTTAATTTAAATCTTTATTGTTCTTTATTATTATTATTACAATTTCCTTTTTATTCAAAATTATCTATCAAACTAACGTGTTACGAACTTTAATTACTTTGAGACTCAGGATTCCCTGAGGGCCCACGCAACAGAGTACATTACTCGATACTTTTGTTTCGATACCGAGTACTTTTGGATCGATAGCTGCGGTTGCGATTCCAAGTAGATATTGAACAAAAGTATTCGTACTGAATAGAGTGAGTATCGACCACGGTCGTATATACAGGTCCTAGTGATGGGCACCATCGACTAAAAACTATCGACTAAGCCGATAGTAACCAACGACTACTTTTAGTCGACTAATTTTTTTAACCGTCGACTACTTTAGTCACTTGAAGCGACTAACTTCAGACGAATAATGTTAGTCGCTTGAAGCGACTACCTTCAGACGAATAATATTAGTCGCTTGAAGCGACTGACTTCAGACGAATAATATTAGTCGCTTGAAGCGATTACTCTCAGGCGAATAATATTAGTCGCTTGAAGCGATTACTTTCAGGCGACTACTTTAGTCGATTAAATTTAGTCGCTTCAAGCGACTCGCTGGAACTATCGAGCTATTGATCGCTATTGACTGGATCTTGATTTCAAACGAATTGTAATTTTTCCATATATTTTTTTATGCATTACCTTGTAAACTAATCGTTTAAATTTCTCCGAAAAAGTCAGATCGTTGATTTTAAAAAGTTTATTTAATTGTTTAGAGTGCACGAAGACTTTCGTGCCTCTTTTATATTAATAAGAAATTTTAAGTATTACTAAGAAAGAAGACGAACCA
>NW_015374534.1:0-2046 GCF_001272555.1 Dufourea novaeangliae | reverse complement strand
GAGAGCATGGGGGTCAAGACGCTCCGTGACCGGGGACCCTGCCGGCCGCATACGTCCGAGGACAATGCGGTACGGGCGTCCCCACGGGTCACGGTCGAGCGTCTCCAGGAGCTCGCCCCAGGCACGGGACTTGGCCTCCCTGATGGCGCTCTGGAGGTCCACCGTTGCTCGTCGGTAGACCTCATAGAGCTCTCGCTCCCTTGCCAGGTCAAGTTCCGTCGTCGGCGGGACCTGGTGAAGCGACGCCGCGCGGCGTGACACACGTCACGCAACGCCGCGATCGCGTTGCTCCACCAGTATGTGGCCCTCCTAGGGGGCTTCCTGGCCCGGGGCATGGCTGCATCACATGCAGACGCCATTGCATCCCGGAGCCATTCGGCCTCCTTATCAACGTCCGCAACCGGTCCAGCCGGAACCTCTGGCCAGGACACAGTGAGGGCCGCTGCCATCAGCGCGTCCTCCTCCAGGCGCTTGAGCGCCCAACGCGGTGGTCGGTCTGCACCCGAGCAGCGAGCGGGGTGGTGTCGAGGGGTGGCGGAAACATCGAAAACGATGTGGAGGTGGTCACTGAGTGTTACCACCTCCTCCGCCACCCTCCACCCCGACACGAGACGCGCGGCGGCTGGCGTAGCCCACGAGAGGTCAATAATTGACTCCCCCTTCCACCGCACGCACGTGCTCGCAGAACCTCGATTGAGCAGCCGAAGGTCCGCGCTCGCCGCCCATTCCTCCACGGCCTCGCCCCTCGCGTCAGTCCTGGGGCTTCCCCAAAGGGTAGACTTCGCATTGAAGTCCCCCAGGACCAATGTCGGACGAGTCGGATCACGGAACACAAAGTCCCGGATCCCGTCCAACAGCAGCTCAAATACCGCGAGGGGCATGCTCGGAGGGGCATACACGCCGACCACCGCCAGGCGCCCATATAGCGCCGCGACGTAGCCGCGCCCGCGCGTCAAAACGCCCAGGGGCGCGGCTTCGTCGCCGACAACCGCCACGGAGCCCAGCGCGTCCCACGCCCGATCCGGGCGGTTAGGGACGCGGTACGGCTCCGCGGCGACGGCCAGGCCAACCCCCCATTCAGCCAGGCTATAGACAAACAAGACCTGTGCCCGGGCCGAATGGTTGAGGTTGGCCTGGAGGATCCGAGTGGGGGGGAAGACTAATCCGTCACCATAGCATCCCCCCAGCCGGATCCTCCCTCCTCCGCAGCCGACGCCGGCGGCGTCGGAGGCGGGTCGCCGGCTGAACCCGTCGGCTGGCACACCCCCCGCTGCCGCCGCTCCTCCTCGCCCCCGTCGGCCCCGCCGGGACGGCGGAGGCGCGCAGTCCTTGCTACCCAGCCTATGGTCCGCCAGCCGACCCAGGTCGGCGCAGACTGGGCACTTGGTGGCCACTGCGCCGTCCCGGACGAGGTGCTCCCCGCTGCCGCAGCCATAGCAACGCCTGGCGCGGTCCGCGTCACGCGGACACTTAGGCCGGCCGTGACCCAGCTCCATACAGCGGAAGCACTTAAGGGGCCCCGCCGCGAGCGCCTCTACTCTGGCCGACGATCAGCCGACCAAAATGCGGCCGGCCGTCGTCAGCCGTTTCGCGGCAAAGAGGAGGCAGCACACCCACGCGGTGCCGAGGCCAGACGCGTTGCGGCGAATCTAGCCGCAGCGGACCTCGGCCACCGCACAGCCGCCGACACGGGCGACCGCCGCCGCCACGGCCTCCGCGGTCACCGACTCGTCGAGGCCGGCTAACCGCACTTCTGCGGTCTTCGTCGGCCTCGAGACACGGACGTCGGTGCCGCGGAAGACCTCTGCTAGGCGGGCTGCGAGGGCGTCCGCTTTCGCGGCACTTTCCGGCCCGGGGACCTCCAAATGGAGGACCCCGTCTGGCCCTTACGGTAGCGGAGGTCGGTAAGCCGCGGTCGCCGCGGGGGGCGACGGCCCCCATCGCGCTTACTTGAGGGCGTTGGCCGCTGCGGGGGCGCGCCTGCCGCCTTAGGCGGCACTGGCGCCGCAGCAGCCGCGGCCCTCTTCCGCCGCTCCCGGCGGCCGA
>NW_015374533.1:8504-9095 GCF_001272555.1 Dufourea novaeangliae | reverse complement strand
TTATATTTCCTCCTTCCTCTAGGACTTCTTCTATTATACGAGAGCACCATGAATCTGTAGTTGATGGTCATCGGGGTGTAACTAAAGTATTTAGGCGAATTAGAGGAAGTTTTTATTGGCCAAACATGGAAAAGGAGATTGCAGACTTCATACGCACCTGTCCTAGTTGTCAACAGAATAAAGTACTTGTCCCTAAAACAAGACAGCCCATGAAAATTACAGACACTCCAAAGAGAGCGTTTGAAAAGATCCAAATGGACATTGTCGGTCCATTACCGATAACTAAGAGACAAAATCGCTACCTTCTGACGCTCCAAGATAACTTGACAAAGTATTCAGACGCAATCCCTCTTTCTAGTATTGATTCCGTGTCGATAGCAATAGCTCTTGCTGAGCAGTTTATTAGTCGCTTCGGTTGTCCTCGGGTGATTCAAACTGACCAAGGAACTAATTTTGTCAGCAAGATAATGAATTGTGTCTGCAAAATTTTCAAAATACAGAGAATCACTTCCACTGCTTTCCACCCTCAATCATTAGGATCACTTGAAAGAGCTCACCGTGTTTTCATAGATTACTTCAAACATTATTGTA